>NC_139344.1:124675721-124888221 GCF_055883805.1 Amblyomma maculatum
AAACTAATGGCAGACATGATCAAACGCCTTCGCCAGGGCAACGTGAAGCTATAGTTAACCTGATGGCGGAAGCACGAACTAGATTAGACAACTGTATAACCTTTTTGTAAAAATGCACAGCCTGTCCGCCGTGGTGTTGCCGTGGTTAGGGCGCTCGACTACTGTGCCCAAGGATGCGGGATGCAATCCTGGCCGCGGCGCCCGCTCTTCGTATGGAGGCAAAACGCAAGGCGCCCGTGTGCAGTGCGATGTCTGGGCACGTTAGCGAATCCCAGGGGGTTGAAATATTTGAAGCTCTCCGCTAAGGCGTCTCTCAAAGCTAGAATCGCATTAGGGACGCTAAACTCCAGAAACCAAATCAAACGTAGCCAGCAGGGTTCCTCCTTAAGTGGTGCCGTGGTCAGATATTTACTTTGCAGAATGTTGTGCAGATTACTCTGATGATGTGGAGTATAATGTACAGCCTGCCGGAAATCGGCCTGCAGGAGAGGATGAGCTGAAATATTTGGATTATTGCCGCTCATTTACACACAAAAACATCTGTCATGTGTCTTCATATCGCTGGGGCGTCGTTTTTCATAACCGTGCCTCACACCTCTCGCCACGCCAGAATCTCACAGACCTTTAGAGCGTGCCGCCTGTGTGACGTTCTTTGTAGAAGTACAGTCTCTGCCAAAAGCAACAAGGTTGCGCTTTATTCTTTGCAGTCGCGTGTGAAGCCCATAATTCACTCCAAAAAGAAGAAACATAAAGGTGTTCAATTCAAGAACGAGGTTTCCTCTAACTATATACGTGATTCAGGGCTTGGCCTGTGCAGGCTGGTTGAGTTCCACAGGTATAATAAAGGAAATATTCTGGCGTCGTAAAGTTTGACACAAAGTACAAAACTAACACTTTGAAGTTTAGTTTTGGATACTAACACTGGAATATGAAGCAGTACTGCGGTCCACAGAAAATAGAATTTGAAGAAGACATGATGATGCAAAAATATTAGAGTGGTGCATAGGAATTAGCATAGAAGCTTTCCTTACTGAGACTAAAAGGTGGAACATTTAGGAATCTAATTATATTGCCCAATGAGTTATGTAGCGTTGATATTCTGTAACTTAATGGCTGGGTTGTAATGTTTGTTCATGGTGTCGGAATATATGTGCTGCACTGTAATCCTAAAACTTCACATGACTTGAACCATCGGTTGAATAAAACTGCAGCCCTCATTTTTTAATTCCAGCATAACACTTAAATTGCAAGTCTTTATATATATAATAAATAGCGCTTATGTGAATGCTGTTAAAATGCGGCTCCTTGAAACCAAATCGAGGAGCGTGCGCGATTGTGCGTATTTCGTTAATGTTAACTTCGGTTGTACTACCCCAAACCAGATTACGATAGTCAACAAGCGAGAAAAATAGTAAACTTTATACTAGTAACATTTAAAATAGACCAACAATTGCAAACATATTTTTAGAAGTCAATTTAACAGGATCATACATATTGACTAAGCAACCCAATCAGTAATACTGTGCGCAGGAACCTAATTCGATTTCCAAATTACGTAGGAATAAATTGCCAATAATTTTACCATCTGTTTACCTCCAAATAACAACGGCACATTTATAGTGTTATTATTGACAAGCTTCTTGAGCGGGTTCCATAAGTGTAATTTACTTCCACATTATTCTTAAATATGTAAAAAAGCAGGATAACATTTTTAGCATAAGCAAAGAGTTCGACTGTTGTGACGACCTTAACGTAAATACTGTGCAGTCCAGTAGCAAGGATACTTATTTGCGATATCTCCCAATTAATGTTCATGATGTTAGAGAAGCTTGAGTCATTCATGAACGGTCGGCAGCAAATCATTCAAAAATTCTTGAGGCAGATGTTTTTAAATTACGCGATTCGTGGGGGCCAAGGATCCATTAAGCTGCTGCTCATGCATGTTCCATCGTACCTGCCATCTCCTGACCCAAAAAAATAACTCCGTGGGAGCACAGTAGTGAGCCCATAGCAGTCAGTTAAAACGGCCCGATAACCTAAGGAGCCGCACCTCGTCACAACGAGGTGAATGCACCAGTTGCCGCACATGAAATGTGAGCGGACTATGCCATTTTACCCTGCATTCAAGTTCGCGAACTGGCTTGCCTATGCAAGTGCATCGCTCATGCCGCAGACGCGCATAAAAATACGAGCATCGGAACTGCAGAAGAGGGCGAATGCGGGCTGGTTGGTACATGATCACGAATGGAAAGAAACAGCGCTACTAAGGCGGGACAGAAGAGCAGATAAAACACAGCGCATGTATTTTGTCTGTCCCGTCTTAGTAGTGCTTTTTCTTTCCATTCGTGATCGGAACGCGCATAGCGGAAACATATTGACCTGCAAGTACACGTTTATTTCTTTTTACCCAAGGGACGCCTACAGACAGCGTAGATGGCGTAGCAATATGCTCATTTTCGCCATCACGATGAATGCAAACGCTCATGAAAGCGCCAGGTAATCTTTAAACTTGAACAGGTACACGCATAGCAACCAAGCATCATCAATGAGCCATATTTTGCTAGATGCGTTCAAACAAACTGTCGAAGCAGGCTAACAACCGGCACAAAATAACTTCGTTAATTTCAAAGGGCATAACAGTGAAATTCACTTTCATAGGGCTACTCCTTGATTATATATAGGTATAATGAAGTCAATGTGTCAAGTCACTGGGTTGTTAACTCGAAGTATATATTTGCCTGAAATTCCTTAGTTGACAGTTCTTCTCTACCTGTATTACAAAAGAAGCAGAATCTTGGACTGAAGCTATATGAGCTTTATTTCTGTTTTTTCGCAAGGAACCGTACTTCGGCTTCTTGTCAGTGCAAAACGCTGACAAGAAGATTGCGCAAGACTTCCGCGCCTGTCTGTGTTTCTGCGCCGAAGAACAGGCACGCGCACATCGGAACCTGAAATCTACAAAAAGCCAATAGGGCGAACTATCGCACAAGACAGAATGAAAAAGAAGCTTATTTCGCTACATGAAGCCAAGGGCGCACCTCTCATGGATATCCACAGAGGAAAAAGTCCAGAAAAGATGAGCAAGCAAGCCAGGCAATGAATGGAAGACCATCGTGCTCAAATAGGATTCCTTGAAGGAAAACGTAACACCACAGTTGCGCGCAGTATCACCTGCAATTTGTTGGTTGGCATCACACTCAAAGCACAGTTTTTCCCAAAGGTCCCCCTTTATTAGAGTGTCACCCTTTTTCAGTGTTAAAGGACGCGCTGGTCGCTGGTGCGCATTGTTAGCAACTTGCAATTTAGCCTGAACTCCAAAGCGACTTGATGCTGGGGCTGACATTTTTTCAACCCCAGATTTAGCTTTTCTTGTATCATTTAGGCCGACAGCGCGAAGCGCTGCTCCATGAACGCAGAACTGGTCACTTTCAGGCAAAAACTGCTACGAACATCTGCAAGCGTGACACGTTTTTTTTTTGTTGTTGTTGTTCCTGCTTTTGCATGTTTGCTAAGCTGCCTGAGAATGTGGTAGTAACTCCGTATGTCGTCCGCGACGGGAAATGCTGCCGGTCCGTTGGTGTCTGTTTCACTTGCAGCTGCGCGTGTGTGGCGAATGATGGCCGCGGTAAATCGCAAGTTATGCCTCACGTAGTTTATATATGCCATAAAGAGTGACAGAGTGTTAAAACCACTTCGGTTAACTTTCCGGCAACGTGTTTTTACAAGTTTTCTCGACGCACCTACGAACGGGAGCAGTGAAGCGACCATCGCTGCTTGAACAGGCAGAGCAGCTGAGCGTAACTAAACGATTTGCGCCACGGCTTGCCGGAGAAATTTCTCCAGGGAGGCTTCCTTATACCGCGCTTCTTAATAAACTGCTTGCCAAACCTTTGCGGGCTATTAAAGAAAACGTCGTTTTATCTCGAATTTACTTAGTGTCTAAAATCTAATATGTGCCTTTTGCTTTGCCTTTTGCTTATGCCGTGCAGATACACGTTGCACCCTTAAGGAGAAATTCTATAGGACCTGCCCATGAAATAAGCCTTAACATATTTTTTATATCGAGTAAGCTAACGCTAATTTTCACTCACTACCTTGAATTATTCTAAACAACTGAAACGTTTTTTCCATGCATGCTTAAAGGGCCTAATTAGATAACTCGATAGAATGGAGCGTTTTTTTAACGCCAAAGTTTATTTACTGCGCGTTTTGATGCATCGCAAAAAAAAAAAAAAAAAAGAAGAGTTGGGCCTCTCCCAACCATAGCGCTAGCTTTGGCCGATATAACCTGAGGGGCTAAAAGGTTCCTTTCACTGTAATTGATAGAAGTTTGTGAAAATTGCTTTTGTTGAAATTTAAATGTGGTTTATTATAGCTCAACTATATACTATACATGATGCCGAAGCAGTTGTCATAAGCGCATTATACTAGAAACCGAATGCGACCAACGCTGCTTCAACCTCACGAGTCTTGCTGACGGCAACAATAAGCGCTCTTTTTCAATTTAAGAGTGCTGCTGGTGCCGTCTCTCATCCGGGTTGATTTTCACTCAGCATTTTTCACCCGTAGTTTTTCTTCCCAGAAATGTTCACCTGAGGTTCTGTCGCTAGCCACTCGATCGGGCATGTGAGACAATCATCAAACGCTCTCCAGGAGAGCTCTATGACGTCATCCCCACCTCAGCCAATCAAAGCGCCGCAAAAGCGTGATACTTTTGCTGACGACAACAATGAGCCATTAAAGGCTTTCGCCTTAAGATTGACCTATGTGTTTTGTCGAGTTCAATGCCGCCAGCTTTTAATGTCATTATTTTTCTACGCGAAAAGGACTAGGCTGTGCTGCATCAGGCCACAACTTTTATCTGCGATGTTCTTGTAATAATCTCTACGTCAAGGGGTGAATGTGTGTATCTATAGTCTCCGGTAAGCCTGAGACACATAAGCGCTGAATAGACCGGCCCATATAGCTTCGACTGTATCATGTATTTTCGATCCCTGCCGCATCACACACTACCAGGAATTTGTTGCAAGCCCTTCTAGGCTCCTTACTGCCCCAACATGACGCAGAACAGCACTAAAAAATTGTGGGCTGACATAAAAAAAAAATAAAAAAAAATCATGGAAATAGCTGAGATTCCATCACATTCCCTTGTGCGCAGGAGTAATAATGTTTTCATAATTCGGTCACATCACCAAAATGCGTAGTGGGGATACCTTTACTTATTACCATACTGTAGTAGAATATAGATGACCTTGTTCTGAAAAAGTAGATTTTAGACACTTTAATTTCTTCGCTAATCTGAAAACCAACGCTTAATGAATAGATTGTTTTCTCTCTGTTGTGCATTTTTCTGCCGGCAACAGCCGATTGGAGCAGTATATAGAATCTTCTCCAATTAGGATTTAGTTTTGCAAACCTGCTTCAAATTAAAGGCGTTTACATGGGCGCCCATAGATGAAAATTTGGATGACTTGGGAACAAAATTTCGATCGCACACAGGGGTGTCATAGTTGTAAGGTACTTCAGAATGCAACGAAAAATGCGCAAATTAAATCAGGCAATCTGTGCCGTACGTTATATGTACGAGTCGGCATTGGAAACTAAAACCTCGAATTAAAGCGACATAGGCTGCTAAGCTTAGCGGCACTGGCTGGCGCTATACCAAATTATTGATAAAAACACAGATAGCGCGCTCCCGGCCGATCGGCGAATCACATGCGCGCAGAGCTTTGGGAAGAGGGGGAGGGGGTGCAAAGCCGGGGAAAGCGGGACGACTTCGTTTTCATCGCGCGCTGCTAGGAGGCTTTCAAAAGCGCTTCTACGTAAGTCTCCTAGATAATTATCAAGGGACTTTACCTCTGTAGGAGTTGAATGGGGTGTGCATCTCCTAGACGGTGCGAGTCACTGACATGTTATGTTCGCTTTGAGCCTTTGGATGGTGCAGATGGAGGAGGGAGGTCGGTCAAGGACAGCGGCGGGTGGTTAGGTACGCTGCGGTCAAGTTCACCACAAGTGCCACTCCTCTCTACCTGCACTCCTCTAGGAGCACTCAACGCGAGCATGAAGTAAATTTCGTCATTAGACTTAAGATTCATCGCTTAACTAAACAACACAGGAGAGAAAATCTCGCTGCAATTCCTGAAAAGTAGTGTGAGTTCGCAGAGCTGCATGTTTCTGCTCTTTTTACAAAGTTCCTCTACCTTCAGACGGGGAACGTACGCACAGATTAAAATATGCGCATACGACACTTTTATATTCACTGTGCATTCTGCGCAGACCTACAACACGCTGAAATAGGGCAGTACGTACGCATCCGCAGTTAAAGACATAATTTGAGGGCGAATCGTTTTCTGTCAGGCTTAGAATATGAACGCCTCTTGTGGTCATCGAAACTATATCAGAGCACAAAAATGTCTGAAAGCATCCATGAGCTCCGCTGCTTATAAGAGATCCGTTTCCACAAAATACATGTTCTTACACGTATTATCTCATGACAAATGCTGTGATGGCATTGCCTTCGCAGACTCTGCGACGGAATAGGGCCGTCGCTTTTCAGCTGCAATTTGAAGCAGCGCTGAATATCTATAGCACTTATATGATCCGTAACAATCATTGGTTGTAATAGTTAGGAGCCTATTCGTAAGCTTATTGTGCTATCCTAAAGTCATATGGATGGCGCTTCGGATGATATGTAAAAATGTATAGCTTGTGCCGTAGAGGCACGTGATCAGACGTGATGTTCATCACGTTCCGATGGCTTTCCGGCCGTTATTGTTCGGCGCTCATGGCTATGCATGCGCTCTCATGCTTCGGCGCTCGCATCTTTTATTTTATTTTTGTGTGAGCCACTGCGTTCAGATTTAACGTCACTTCTCATGCCTGGGAGCTTTTTAGAGAGCCAGGAGCATGCATGTGATCAGAGCGCCGAGAACTGGGTCCCAAGAGAGGTAACGGCGCGAGCGCTGGGTTTCAACAAGGCCTGTAATCCTGTGAGTATTATATGTCTGCGATCGTCTCTTGCAGCTCCGAGATGCTCCCGGATAGTCCGCAGTGCCGTCCTTCCGCTGTAGGCGATGATCCCCCGCGGCCTGCATCGAGACGGGGCGTGATGTGGTATATACATGCCTGGGACGAGTGGCTGCGTCTGGCGAAGCTCTTTCACCGTATCGCAATGAAAAAATCGCCTAACGAAACTCAGCTCTCTCCGCCGCTATCAGATCTGCGTTTCAAGGAGCAGTTTATATGCTACGACGGCTGTGTGCCCATTTGAGCGTTTTGGTTGGCCCGAAAAAATTCGGTGTTTTCTATGCTATTTGCCGCACTTGACACTTCGGATAGCTCCATGTCTAAATAAGCGCGTCAGCTAGATGGCGGGATCTTTAGGGTGTAGGTGAGGTCAGTGTAGAAGGCGATGACATGGTTCAAGGAATGTTGAAAGTGCAAATGGTCGAGCTAATGAAAACTAAAATCCCTCGTATTAATTGAGCTGAGATGGCCTGCAAAAGAAAAAGAAAAAAGTTAAATATAAAAGTAACTCTTACATCACGTGATTTCCTTCCAGAATGAGGGAATTTTATGAGGTCAATGCACGGCATTTTTATTCATTCATTATGTTCCTACAGATCGCCCGAAGGATTTATAGTCGGTGATATCGGTTCTCAAGTAGAACGAATCGCTGGGCTACTTGCCGCATTTAAACTAAAAAGAAATGTTCCACAGGGCTATCAAAGACGAATACACAGATAAACACACCGTCCTGTCCGTGTCTGTGTGTGTATTCGTCTTTGAAAGCACATGCAATCTTTCCTTTTATTCATATTTGTTCTCATCCCTCGCTCTTAATACTATATATTTTTCTTTCTCCTCTCTGAAATGTATATGTATATATACCCTCAGGGCAAAATAAATAAATAAATAGACAGTGAACAACGCAAGCAATTGGCAAGAGAGCAAGGTATCATCAGCTTAAAAAAAGTATTCGCAACAAACAAATTCAGGGTTACAAAAAAACTCTGACCAGAGGAAGAAGAGTGCCACCAGCGCAAAATTAAATCATATGAAGCCACCCAGCATAAACGTTTTATGCAGTCGACATAATTAAACAGTGAGGGAGTAGCATTATTAGTGACAAAAAAAAAAGTAATATTGCAGTCTAAATCTCAAAATACAGGAGCCATACAGGAGAAGCGCGGTTTAGGTATAACGTGTTATGTATTCTAATGTCACGTAGCTCACGCAGGTGAGTTAAATGCGCCCCCAATTGGGAATGATTTGATTCAGTTTATGCGGTTTAATTTGCCAGAGCCTCTCAGCCTATTGGTAGATGCCGTATTCCAGGGATTAAATGATAAAATGAATATTGTTTTCCGAAGTGGAACAACTTTAACTGCTTTAGAGTGTAAAGAGGCCCTTAATATAGATGACGGAACTTCTATGTTTTGGGATAATTTATGCAGCGAAGTTTTGGTAAAGCAATAGCAACTGTAGCTACCATCCTTGGAACAACTCCCGAAGTTCATCGCTTTTATGTTTCTTTTTCTTATGGAGAAATCGACAGCCTCTTGAGCACCTGTCTCCTACTGCTTCATTCTCCATCATAAAAGAATATTCTCAGATATAGTATCAGAAACGTAACGACATGGGTCACGCAGTGGTAGATGGCATATATGGCTTACGTCCCAAAGCTATATGGGCTACGAAGAAAGCTGTAGTCGAGGCCTCCGGAATGAATACGGCTCACTAATGTTTTTTTTTTCTTCTTTTAACTTGCACTGACATCGCAGAGTGAGCAAGCGCCTTCCGTTTAACTTCCATTGGGGTGCGGCCTTCGTGGCCGGATCCCAACCTTCGTCCTAGGCCTCAGTAAACGAGCCACCACTGAGCAACCGCGGCGCAACTCACCTCTTCTGAAGGAAGAGCATTTTTGCCCAGGTTATTTTTGAGCTGGACATGCTGAAAAAACAAAGCTGGCAAAGCTAGCTTAGATGATTTCAGTTTATGGTGCGAAGCAAGAATAGGTTCTTCGTTCATAAAATGGCAAGAGTTCCTAACCGTATGTTAATATTTTTTATCTTTATACAGGCGCATGCTGCTCGAGGGCACTATAACACTTACCGAAATAGAACAACGTGCGCTAGAAAATAAGATTTCATAACAAAAGGCATATAGGAAAGTACAGCTGAGAAAATATAGAATATAAAAAGTATGCATTATAAAACAAATACTGAGAATAGGCTCGCTGCCACCTATTCGAAGAGGGGGTGCAGTGTTATCCAAAAACCTAGGCCCCGTGCTTTCTTCTAAGTCCTATAATGGGGCTTCTGGAAGCTTACGCAACGAGCTCCGCCACAAGGCTTGGAAGGAAACCCTGTTGGGCTGAATATATGTTTTCAAAGACAGCACTTACTAAAACAGCGGTGACTAAACACTGACAATATGACTCTAACTTTAAGACAAAGAATTTCCCGTGCTGATTCGAACAGGGCTTGTTTAGGTAAATTTTGTCTTATGTTCGTAAAACAAGTGCATTTCACTGAATTGATATGGCTTTCAAGGACATACAGGAGGTCAGCAATCCTACGAGCAGGAAAAGTACGCATTGATCATTACGGAATTTGTAGATATTTGCACTTGTTGCCTTCTTGCTTGATGATTTTGATTCTAGCCCACAATGTGTTCGAGGTAATGCAGATGCACTAATGTAATGTTCAAACCAATAATGCGAAGGCTTAACGTAAACGCCGTGCCAAGCTTTCCAACTGTTTTCAGAGGACCCGTTATGAATTCCTTATGAAGGCATCTTCGCGACCTTGTCATGCGAGATAGCTTTCGAGGTCGACAAACCTACGTGTTAGCTGGGCAAAGCATCTTTTGTTTACTTTTAGGCCTGCAACAAATATTCTGACAGCAGAGTGCGCAAGCTGAGGTCTGATTAAGCAAAAGTCTTAAGTTTCTTTTTTTTTTTTTTTGCTAAAGATGCATTTTAAACTTACACAATTGAAACACAATTAGGGAATACTCCTTCACTTAGAAATTTTCGATATATGCTTTCCTCATGCTAGGAACGACTAGTATGCACGAGAGTGCACCGGATGCTGACATTCCTTTTCTGTCTGTTCATATTTCTTCTTTCTTCTTGAATAATTAAGGTCCTTATATAACTAAGTATATTATATATTGGCACAGAAGCATGTATTCTTTGTACAACAGCCCATTTCTGATGCCACCAAGCACACAGACTTCGTTCACTGCCTTTTGGTACCGGGTCTTCGTTCCATTCGTTTCTGGAAACGGCGGCTGGCGCGCCGTTGACTCTTATTAGCCCCGAGTTCACTGGTAGCTTGCTCAGACCCTTTGCTAAAAAAAAAAACAGTGCAAAAAAGTATAAAAAGCATTCAATCGATCTGAAATGAGAGGACTCATATCGAAGCCCGAGAAACACGGCGAAGGCCCCTACCCGTTTCGCCGAGTGTAAGCGAGTTTCCTCCTTCTCACGAGCTGAACAGAATGGAAGCAATATAATGACGTACCATCCTACACACTTCAATACGGGCCGAAAGCACAGCCTCGAGAGCGTTCTTTATGCGCCAGCTTGTCCCGTCGGCAGTATTGCGAGCTGCTGTTCTAGTTCGCGCTCTGGGCAGCCAGAATGTTTATTCTAGCATTGATTCTGCGACGCTCTGAGCAATCTAGATAACTCTCTACCGTTAACTCTATAAGGTGCTGTCCGTGGTCCGGCGTGCAGGGCGAGGGTTAGAACTCCCAAGGTGATGTGACAGAGAGACACGCCAGCAAGCGGTCTACGGCTAGAATTTAGATTCGGTTAAAGGATATATGTTGTAGGCGAGTTACGTATAACTCGATACCATTCCCAACAGTGCAGCCATTATATTTAGCACAGATCTTACCGTCAGTACTTTTACCGTATTTATCCGACTCGAAGCGAGCAGTATTTCTTAAGAACCCGGGGTACGGAACTCTTAAGTAGGTCAGCTAGGATTTATAAATATGTTTTATAATAGAGGACAACAACTCACTGAAACAATACAAATAGCACGCAGATGGTGCCCCCACAAAGCTCCATCAGAAGACAGCACTGTAGCCTTTATTATATTACGTGTTACTATTACTATTATCATTATTTATTATTTTTAGTATTTTACGTTTTCGACGGAAGTACTTGGAAAGATGGGTCTGACCTCTCGCGGTAATTCCACGGGTTGTCGAGATCTTACTGCACGAGGCGTTTAGAATTATTGTTTAGGTATATCTGCGATTTCGTAAGTTTGCACTTGTTAACCTCTCCCGACACGCTCAGCGCTATAAGCCACGCGCTCAGGTCTCCCCACTTGACCTTTGCTTCCTACTGTGGGCACCATGGCCGACGGAGGAAAGCTGGCTCGCCAAAGCTGGTACTAAGGTCGCTATCATGCATCGTGTCATTATAAGTCAGCTACAGCATCTTTATGTCAGAACTAACAACCCTACAAACATTGTATGCGATAATTTTAGGGCAGACGGGCTCACTGAAACGCTCTAGCTAAACACAACAGGCCGCATCAAGTCACCGTCTCTATAGGAGCAGTAGCGAGATGGACTGCTGCAGCTTGGGCTAACATCTACATACGCTTGGCTCTTTAGGAGGGTATAAAAAACGACTGGAATGGAAGCCTCCTACGCTTACGCATGGGCTGGCGGGAAGCCGGTAGCGGCCAATTTATTGTGGACAAAAAGGCATGTAGCACAGCACCTTGGTATCGCAATCGATGCAGCCTTACAACACTTTTTCGAGCAATTCTAGTTCATGTGAGGCATAAAATAGCAAAGGAAACAAAGATTAAGTGATGCTTTGCGCAGCTCATTCAGCCGAAAAGCCGTCGGCGGCGTCGTAATTGTAATTGTCGGCACAGCGTGCTGGAAAGAATCGGGGGGTGCGTCAAAAAACCGCGTCATGGTAATTTGTGGTTCTACTAAATGATTGGCGTGTGATAGACAAGAGGAGTTAATGAATATTTGTATTTATATAATTATATTTTTAATTAAAGCAAAGACAAATGAAAAGCTAGAAAAAGGGTCTTCAAAGGTGTCAGGGTGCTCACAAGGAAAAGGAATCTTTAATGAAGCCAGTAAAGAAAAGTAAGAGTGTGTAATTGATCAATTATTTAACTGAAACATTAAGAGAAATGAAAAATTGCACAAAGGGGTAGAAGGGGTCTAAACTGCTCACAATCAAAAGCAATACTTCATAATAGGAATGAAAAATTAGAGTGCGTAATTTATCAACGACTTAATTTAAATAATCAAAAATGAAAATGCGTTGAATTGTGTCAAACTGCTCACAATGGAAAGCGAATGTCTGCTGATGCTAAGCATCGGCATGTAAAAGAATCTTCAAGAGTTAATAAGAAAATAACGAAGTTTCAAAACTAAAATCATCGTACGTGTGAGTGAAACGCTATCGCGTCATACTGGCGCGATGAAGCTAAAGTGATCCCTAATTTTCAACACTTATTTCAAGTTTTTGAGCGGAAATGGTGCGTTTGATTATGTTCTTTTTGCCATTCATGTTTGGTGATAGTTGCGTTCGGCAGCTTGTCATTTAACGTGTTTTTGAGAATAACCAGCCCATTTTCTTTTTTTTTTTTCAATTATTCAATCTATCAAATACTTTAAGTTTCCCTGATTAGCATATTCAAGCATTGCCTTTTCGATTTGAGCATTTGGATACCGTTGAACCCCCTTGTATAATTTTTTCGTATCTTTCCTTCATCAGTTAATTAAACTGATTTCATTAGCTCGTTATTGCCTATCACTCACTTGTCAATTATTGGTCATTATGAAAACAAATTACTATGATGCGAATTTTTCACGCAGCCCCCAATAATTTCGGACACGACGTGCCGAAATACAACTACTACTACTGCTATCTACTACTATTACGAACTACTACTACTATCTACTACTCCTACTTCTATACTGCTACTAACTTCTACTATTATGAACTACTACTACTATCTACTATCTACTACTCCTACTACTACTAACTACTACTACTACTGCCACTGCTACTACTACTAAGTACTAATTATTTACAGCTGACTACTTACTACTACTGCTAACTACTTACTACTACTAACTACTATATACTACTGTTAACTACTAGCTACTTACTAACTACTAACTACTTATTAAAACTGTTACTACTTACTAATACTTACTACTACTACTACTACTACTACTACTACTACTACTACTACTACTACTACTACTACTACTACTACTACTTCTACTACTGCTACTACTACGCCGACAACGACGCTGACGACGACGACGACTTTTCGACCGAACGAGCTGTATTAGCTATCGTTTAAAACGTGTACCGCGCTAGCCTCTAAGAGCTTCTCTCTCATACTCACCTGTGGAGTGTGATACCCGGAGTCGAGTTCATACGGTTTGTGCATCTGTATGCTACGCATGATGCAGCCATGCCTGTTGCATCAGCATTCTAAAAAAGCTCTCGACTTTACGAGCATTCGAGCCGCATTCGTCTTGTCGTGTGTGTTTCTTCGTGTCTTCAATTTTTTCGGGCTGCGAACACGTTATAGATGAGTTTACGAATAAGTTGTTTTGCGCGGCGAAAATCACGGCACTGTGCGCAAAAACGACCTCAGGTTGCCCGGCGTTTTTTTTTATTTTTTTTTTTTTTGCCCACCACACGATGGCGCCGTGTGGCTTCAATTCCGCCTCGCTGTGTCCACTGCAGCAGTTTTTATAGCCTCCTACATTCATTGAAAAAGTTTAGCATTTTGAATTCATTTGATTAAACAAAATACTGGGCACTGTATAAAGAAGACAATGATGAGAAGAGTAGTGAAGACGATGACCATAAGTTGGGGTAGATTCGCGGCAAATAAATGTCATTTGCGTGTTGTACCTCTTGTTCTGAGTCTTATTATTTTTCCAGGTCTACATTGCAGAAACGATTTTTTTTTTCGAAGCCTTAACCATTTGGGCATCGACATCCATCGAAGTGAGCCTACATTTGAGTAATACGGTATGATAATATTTATGTCACTAAATACTATAACATTCTTTTTTTTTGTCTCATGAATTTGTTTAATATGTCAAGGTGTGAGCAGAAGTCACTGTATGGGGATGATGGCGGTTGATAAATGCATCCGATAACAGTATTCCGCTTGTAAACTGACATGAAAAAACTCTCAAATTCATATGGATTCAGTGTTAGGGCACGAAAACAAAATTCTATTGTCATGGCGGTGATTATATCTTAGGTCACCTTGTTCGTATACTGCTCATTCATAATTTCTAACATATTCGACGGAAAAAATGTGGATGACATTGCGGAATATTGTACTGTTTCAGATCATTAGAGGTAAGCAAAGTTTCCGATTGGCATATTATAGAGAAGCAATGATATCATATATACAAGAAAATACATCAATCATTTCAGCATAATGTTTCGAAAGGCTACGTACCTTAAAAGTTAGTAAATTAATTCTTGATCTAGAGTGTATTTTTAATGTTCTTCAAATCAATTCTTCGGTTTGTTTGTTGGGTCACTGAGCAAGGAAAAACTTTAGATGAGGGTGTTACGTCACATTTCTTTAATGTCGAAGGAAGGCTCTGACATGCCATTTGGCTAGTCAGATGTTTGGTTTGGGCTAGTTGGTCGCAGTTTCTTGAAAACGTAGCGCAAAAAAGACGGAGACAACACAGATGTAGACAGGACAGGCGCTGGCTAGTCCTGGCTAGTCAGCTCAGCGCACTTGGCATGAGCCGCGAACACTAAGGTGAGCAGGTAATCTCTGGAAGACGCACTGAACGTCTGCCGAAACTTTCAGTAGCAATAGCGAAAACAAACTACTTCCGATCAAATCTTTTTTTTTTTTTTTTTTTTTTTTTCATGCAGCTCAGCTAGCGAGGGCCTCTCATTTGATTTCTTTCCTCTCAGCTTCCTCTAAAGAAATCCCTCGAAGCACAACGAACAACCTTGCACGAACAAGTGCAAGGTTCGCCATTTTCTTCGCGCAACTAAATCGAGGGCAGAGTGGAGATACGACCAGGATAGTTGACCTCTAAGCCAAAGCTAAAAGCAAGTGAAGGCGGTCACCAACAATGAAACCACAGTGACATCAGTCCAGCCCTGTGCCAATGCACATTTCCGGCAGTGGAATTTCCCACGTCAGCGGAAGGCAGACGTGCAAGAGGGAAGCAGCCACAACGTATACAGAAAAGCGCCACAATGTGTCCCATGCAGGGCAACGAAGGTTCCGAGTGACGGCCGGACAAAAATGGTAGGTCCGAAGAATGACCCGGCTTGATGGCTGGCTGCCGTCCATCAACATAGTTCTACTGGTTACTGTTCGAATCCATGCATAAGCCAAGGTTTTCCCTGCGCCTGTACGGCATCGGGAAAAAAAGGAGATAATTCCGCGCTAATTGAATTGCTGAGCATTTTTCTTTAACGTGGTCTGTCACTCATGCATAACATATAGCACACGACATCAAAGTTACCCGCTAAGAAGGATAACTCAGACCTTGTTTAGGCTGCTAGCTAAACGAGGTAGAAATGCATGGCCGAGAAAGATGTGTCTACTCGCCCATAACTTGCCTTGAGTAGTCTATCAGATAAAGCCGTTAAAGCAGTGCATACAGTATGTACTACAGTCTTTGTTAAAAGTTTACAGCCCAAGGGGTTTTCTTCTGAATCACACCGTCTGACTCGAATGAATTCCCAGTGTTACAAATAAACCTCCCAAAGGTAACATTTTTTCCCTACCTTCTCCAATAGGAACGACTTCCATAAATGCTAAAGGAGCGCCATTACATAAGGATCAGCAGCAGACCCCCTGCGCTCTGAACGTTCGAAAAGGTCTGTACAGTCATGAGAAAAAGTGGTACACAACACTCAGCCAATGGCGGAGCTCGAGAAAACTACATCCGAACTTTATCTAGTAACAGCAATCTAAGATTGATGCAATAGTGGCGGTGCCACATCCTATCCACATGTATGTGTCGATGACGCTATCCCTTATGGTGTCGCTAGATGGCATTTCGATGTAGTTTTCCCGAGTTCTGTCACTAGCTGAGTGTTGTTTACCACTTTTGCTGCCGACTGTACATGCGCCACCATGTGTCATATGTTCCGCCTTTGCCAAAATTAACCACGCAACGGGGTTTGATGCTTAGCCGCACAGTAGAGCCCCTGAAGCACTCCTGAGTATCACATGATAATGAGTTGCGATGGTCAGGGTTCTCCTTACCTTTAAAGACTCAAAGCGTATAAGATGACGCAATGAGTTACTTACTACACGGCTAAGTAAGAAGTCCTCCTTGCATAGTGCTTTTGACGAATGCCTGGTACACGCTACCCATTTCATGACTACGTGTGGCCTTCTACAATATTTGGTTGCGTTTAATATCAGCAGTTTCAGGTAGCAACTTTAAAAAGTGCGAAAAATAAGAAATTCAAAATAAAAAATCCGTGACGAACTCATGTCTGCGGCGGACGTAATTTAGACCAAAAGCGGTTCTCATTTCCCAGGCAATGAATTAAAATATAAATTTTATATTAACACAGTTGAGCGGGTAGTGCCAATAAAGAGCTTCAAGCCGTGGTTAAGGCGATGCCATATCAGTTTTTGATACAAAGAAAAACTCAGTGTATACAGCCAGGCAGCTCGAGGAAACCACGAAAGGCCAAATCTGCCGTGAAAAAGGCAGCTCTCCCTTTTTATACAGTTTCCTCTGAATAGCCGACCGCGCAGGAAAGGTTCTAACTACGGTGCCCACGCAATCCGCTGTTGTTCAGACCGCCAGGTCAGCACTAGCCTCCGGAGTCCCACTCTCGTCGTCCGTATTCCGCTATGCAACATGAATATTCCTCCTGCGGAAAGTGCACAGCGTGGGCTGGACAAGCTGACTACATTGCTATCAGGATCCGAGCAGGAGTACGGAGACTCCATAGCGCATTATTCCACCAAATGTTACGAAAGCGTCATTCTTCTATTGGAATGTCAGTACTACAGCGCCCATTTTCCAGCCAATTTCTTTGCATGAACACATTTGACAGTCCCCTGCGGTTTATTGCGTATTCAATCGGTCATTGCATTCCTTTGTTTGATTTTTTTTTTGTTTATCATGCTCCCCACTTTAAGGTAGCAAACTGGCAGTTGGCTAAAGCGTTCGGCTGGGGATCCGAGCTATGGAGGTTGGATTCTCGGTGGATACAGGATTTTTATTTATTTTTTTGGTGACGTTAGTTTCTATTTTGCGTGACGACGTCATTTGATTAACACCTATAGTGAACTCAGAAGAACGAACGCCGAGAGTATGAGCCATTAAAGGCTTTCGTCCTAAAATAATTTTGACTACTCTTTCGAACTTTGGCTACTCTTTCACTTCGATTGTGTGTGCATCATTTGTCAAAACTAACGAGCCAAAAGGATTTCCTTCAAAGCCATGCAGTGTGGCTTTTGCAGCGTCTGTGGAAGTCTTCAGTTTCGGAGAATTAATGACGATAGGTTTTTCTCGCCTTTCAAGAGGTTTAGAACGCTGGCAATGCATAAGGAGCGCACAGGATGACTCTGACGCAAACGCCTTCTGGTATTTTTCACAAGGCTCCGCATTTATTTATTTATTTAGATCAGACTTACGGACTGTTCTGCAACTAAATCACTCTTTTATACAACAAACTTATAATTTAAAAATATTACGTCATCGAGCAAAGAGTACAGTACCCAAAAGAATTTCATTATATTTCTGCGCGTTCTCACATTTGCAATTATCTTCGCTTTTTTCATCTGCAACGTTTTCTATGCTTTCCGATGTTCATCCTTTTCATTATGTTGCCGTTTATTTTGGAGAGGAAATGCAGATGGAAATGAATATTTCTATGCCCCACACTTTTATTTTCCTTGCATTGGAGTCAAATTTCTTTCTTGAGATTCTTAATTATACATAACATTACGCTGAGGGAAAAATATCTTTGCTCCTGCAAAGTTGCTTAGCTGATGCTAAGTATTTTAGTAGCAAGTAGGTATGACGCTCACCGTTTTTTCACAGCTCTACAAAATTTAAGGGGCCTCTGCCATAAACGGGTCAAATCTGAAGATAGAGTGAGAGCATGCGAAAGCGCACGCCAAGAAATATTTGTGGAATGAGATACTGGCACAATGAATGCTATTCTCTTATCGTGCGGAATCAGTTACATTGGCCAATCCGGCAGATGTATGAAAACAAGGTTAAAGGACTACTGTAGTAATGTAGGTAAGGTTACGAGCCCTGAGAACCACACAATCCAATGCGTAAAACACAAATGTACGCCGGATTTTGAAGGAACCACCATCTTCGGCGGTTCAGAAGACCGAAAGGAAAGAGAAATAATAGAAGCTTTGCAGATATAAGAGGCTGGAGAGGACAACCGCGTAAGCATGCCGGCAGTATATGTTATCAAGCGAAGAAATAAAACAAATGAAGAAGTGTAGATGCGTAAGGATGTGAGACTACCTGTGCAATGAGCTTGCGAGATTTTTTTAACAAAGCCCCTTTGTGAATAAATCGTAGTTGTCAGTGCGCGCTTACCCTGTGTACGTTCTCTCGTTTGGGGTTTTCTTTGTGTAACGCGCAATTTCCTCAAAACAGGAGCGATGTGGGTAACGAGCAGTGGCTACAGTATTAGATGGGGGACAGCGCTCGCTCGAAAAGAGCAGGCAGCGTCAAAACAGGACCTGGGTAATGTGCAACTTCATTCGCAGGTTCAAAACAAGTGTAAATTTTAAGGACAGGAGCTACCCGCCGTGGTGGTACAGTATTTTGGGAGCTCGACTATTGTGCCCAAAGATGCAGGTTCGAATCTCGGCCGTGACGGCGAGTTTTCGATGCAGTCGAAAAGCAAGGGGCCCGTGTGCTGTGCGGTGTCAGTGCACGTTGAAGAAACCCAGGAGGCCGAAATTTTTTTGAGCCCTCCACTACAGCGTCTCTCATAGCCTGAGCCGCTTTGGAACGTTAAACACTCTAAGCGAAACTAAACCTAAGGAGGGGAGCGTGGAAAGAAATCAACAACTGAAAAGAATGCTATTTTTTGAAAATATGAGCCACTTATGCGCTCTCTGCGTCAGCTCCTCTGTTCACGCCATCGCCTACTTGTCCCGCATTATGTGGGCCCAGTTCTGCCCGCAGCGTCGCTTTGACATATGATCGTGCCGAGCAAAAGACTGTTAGTCCTCGAGCTGACGGAAATATTAGCTTCATTTGTTCCTCCTCGAGAGCAAGGATCAATTTCAGCTACGTAAAAATAGCAAGAGGTACTGAAAGCGGCGGGACATCTTTAGTTGTCCATGACAATGCGCCTACAACATGAAACCGCGATCACATGATCATGCGACATTGAATCACGGATAGCAGGTCAAGTTGAAGGTTTCTGGAAAGGAAGAAGTCGTATAAGTGAACTGGTTTGTACAAACGACAATTATAGACGGTAGCTTTTTCAGTGCTACTTTTATTCGTAACGTTCTCCAGGACATGTAATCTGCTTCTCTTGATCAATGATAAAATGACACTGCGCATAATTTCAGAAAGAAATCACTTGAAACGTAGCCGACTAATACACTCTGGGAGCTAGTTGGTGCAAGGTCTAAATAAAAAAAAAAAGATGAACAACACAGACATTACACAAGGAAAAAAGCGGGCACAGTTGTTACGCAGTTGTCGTCGTCTTCCTTCCGTGTTTGATGCCTGTGTTGCGCATCATCTTTTTTTCTTTTTTTTGTCACCGAAAATGGAACGCAAGAAAACTATTTTAACCCTGGTTTTCTAATTATTTCTTTTTGCCACTCGAACGAAGGCATCCCGGCAAATCGAGACCAAAGATGCCGTTACACGGCGCACGAGTAACGGATAGCCAGAGCGGGTTACTGTGCAGAACCTTAGTCTGCGGTAACTCACGTCGGCTGCTGGGTGGTAAACTGTACGTGCATGCGCTCACACTCGCCGAGCAAAGGGAGGAGTAAAGTACAAAAAAAAAAAAAAAAAACGAAAACCAGCTATCTCTGGCACAGTTATCTATAAACCCCCCAAATGGCATTGTCGTAATTAAAACTTTTAAATGCAATGAAATTGTGAAACGAAAAAAAAAAAGCATACGGGCCTAGCAGAGCTGTGCCCTTGGCGACATGGCTGCGCGCAGAGAGGAGCTTTTATCATAGAGTTTCTTACTCTTACCTAGAGGGAAAGCTGTGCTACCATCTATGGGAGTTTACATAGAGTTTTCTGACGACCGCTTCAGCCACCATGGGCGCTCAAAGCATCATGGGCCGGAAAGCTACCGAGTGCAGAACCACAATTTTTGGACAAAACTAATGCAAAGATAAACGTTGTTCTACCGTAAACAATGTTCTAACATTCAATTTTATGAATATAAATTGCAAAAAGAGAGAGAAATAGCATGTCAGTGCGAAATTTGTCCAATATAAGCGATGGCTCTTTCTCCTATCGGCTTAGCTTTGAGCAGCACAAATACCAATATTTTGCACTTAATAGGCACACTTTGAAATGAAAAAGGCGTTTAAAAAATATTTATGGTTGCGCAATCACCTAAGGAAGTTTTTAATGACATTTCGGGAAACAGAAACCTTTTATTGGCGACGTCTGCTTTTGCGCCTTCGCTACTATAGCTTTTGCGGTCTGTGTACGTACCTCAAGATGATGCTGATAATGAAAAAGTGACATCATAGTAACGCCACTTCGCGCATCCAGGAAAAACCGACTGTCCCGCACCAAGTGGCACACCGGCCCATGATCCTTAGCGCGTCCCGCCCGTGGTGGCTGAAGTGCAGCTACCTCAGCTTTCCCTCTAGTTAAGAGTGTAAGAAACTCTATGGCTTTTATAAAGAACTCTCTGTCTGCTCGGGCTAAAAGAAATTGGGCCTCTGCTCAGCGTAAAAACCTTCGCCTCCGCACAATCTTGCCATATTGGCGGCTACATAACGTTGGCTCTCTTAATTATCATCCGCATATAACTTTGCCACTGCAAAAGTACAGAAGAAACTATGGGTCCGATTTTTAGTACAAGCTTCGGGATGAAGAAGCGCGTTTTGGCCGAAACTACTGCATACAGTACAACGCTTTAAAGCAGGAACTGATTGCTGGCACTTGCCAGAAAAAGCTGAAACTGTGGAAGGACAAGACCATATTAGTTCAATCTACCCACGGAAGCAGCATTTTTGTTGGAATTTCACGTGCGAATCAGTGTTAAGCCAATATGGAAGCTGAAATTCAACCGCTGACCTTTTTTGTTTTAAATGCGGGCATGATATTAGTCAGTGTAAATTTTTATGCCAAATAAATACTTGACATATAGGGCCCTTTGATGAAAAGGTTGATGTTTTAGCTACTGTGTGGAACCTGCCTGCATGCTACTCTGTGTTGTTGACGGGGCTTGGGGCAAAAAAAATGTAATGAAAGTGCTAAGTATTGTGAAAATAAAACTAAATGTACAAAAATGATGACCGCAGAGCTTGTGGGCTGACGTCCTTGGCCACGATATAAAAATGTTTGATTCGGGAGTCCCATAATCTCGCTTTGTAAACAAAGCCAAACTGTAAAGGGGGTGTTGTGGCTTTGCATTCGGCGTCTGACACGAGGCCGTGGAGTCCAATCGAGGCCGCGGCGCCTGTTATTTAATGGAAGCAAATTACAGAAATGTTGGCAAGGTTTGGAATTTCAGTGCACATTATAGAAATACAAGCGATCGAAAACCGGTTCCAAATCCCAATACTACCAAGTCTATTTGTTTCGCCCATCCTCCTTTCCTTCCACTTGCCTCCCTTTCGAATGCTGTGTACTTGCTCACCATGAGATATTTACAATAATATTTTCTTCTTAATAAAAACTTCAACGCTTCTAAACATTTACAAACTGACAGTTCAGTGCATGCCGCTGCTGTTTAAGTGTTACGATGTAAGGGACCTGTATACCTTGCATTTTGAATTGCATTTGGCTAAAAGCATGCATTTAAAACTGGCGACTTGTTCTTTCTGAGAAAATCTGCCGCATTGATTCGGTCAGGTTTCAGCAATCGCAGTTAGGGCTCGTGCCTTATCGTATGTGGTATCGACTTATGCGTGCCAATGCAAGTTTCAGACGGAACTTCACGGTTCTCGGACAATGAACTAGTTTTTGCGGAATCCTTGAATTTAGTTGCAGGTCAGTCGAGTGCGAGAATGTACAATTACGAGCTACGAAGCCTGAGGTACCATTTATCTAATTAAAACCAATAATGCTTGCCATTAATATCACGAAAATATTTTTTGATTACGGCACTGAACATCTTAGCTGGCCACTATGCATCTTTCCTTGATTTCCGATTCGCAATAGTACACTGGAAGTAATTTTATTGCTGAGTGATGCAGGCATTCAGCAATACAGGAGATTCGCTGGTTATTAATCGCAGAGTATTTTGAATGGTTTTGCAAAGTTGCCCTATAGACATATTTGTAAAAACGTAGCACTAGAAGCAACGCTTTGACATGCAAGGCTGTATGCAGCGGAGGGCGCCATATCAATTTCGACCACCTGGAGCTTCTTGGTGAGACTAAATTCTGAACGTAAGTCTTTTTTTTTTGGTATTTTGTCATCTCGGAAATGAAGTCAGACTAGTCTCTGCAAACTCATGCTCAGCAGCCCGCGCAGCATATGAGAACTGTTCCAGCGCGATGCGTATGCCCCCATAATGGAGAGTGTTATTAACCATACCTTATACTGCCTAGTGCCACCGCTTACCGCAGCCGCCAGATGCCAGTTCGCACGCGCACGAGAATGCAGATGCAACCTAACGTGGGGCAAGATGCAGCCCATGTGCAAGCTAACTGCGGATGCAACTGACGCAGCAGTGCTAACTGCACGAGGGCGAACCGGCGCGGTTAAGCGTCGTAGACGGCATATGATGTGGTAAATCACTAATTATGCATGTACCATATTACGTTACATTCAATTTCAAATATTGTTCCTGCCTCTCTTTAGCTTAGCATCCACTAGGTCTAGCGACTAGCTTAGCAATAAATAAAAGCGGGTGAAATTTCATCTAATTAAAGCTGAGCTGCCGTGAGTACACAAGGATGACAGTATTTACTCGATCGGCGACGGCAGAAGTAGCCGCACCTCTAGCTTTGCACCGCTGAGGATGGCGGGGACACGTGTGCAAGTGATGAATACATCATTCTAACTAAAACGCCAAGTCATCTACACCACTGATGAAAACAAAGTACGCCTCCATTGGTCGCGCAGCGTATGCAGTCTGATATTCCTGATTAAGAATTGAAAATATAGCTGGCTGAGTTTAAATGCCCATTATGAAGGTAGGTACCCTGGAGACGACACAGCGTTTCGGCAGCATCCGTTGTTCGTTTTTAGGGCCGCCTACTGAAAATACTACAAAGCGCAGAGGTACAACAGCCCTAATTCTACAAAATGCCACAGGACATTTTAGATGCGTGCTTGTTTTACGACAAAGTTCCATATACTGACCTTGGTTTTGCCTTGTGTTTCTGAGACAGACAGCGGACGATCGAGTTAGTCGTTTCGTTGATCTACTTTTCTGTTATTGTGTGCATAATTGTTTCTTTGCGCCTACAACGTGAAACTGTCAACAGAAGTTACTGCAGTAAATTGAAAAGATGGCCACAAGAAAATAAATTGCATGATTATTTAGTTCACCCAAGGAATTTTCAGTAAACGCGGGAACCAAAATACTCCGAGAAGCAATAATGTATTTTGGTGCGATTGATCGTGGATGGAGTGAAAGTAAACTGACATCACAGGCACCTATGTATTATTCATACGGCCGGGATCACTGGACCTAAATGTAATAGCTACCATACACCCCAGCAATGCATACGCAAGCAAAACGAAGCAATATTCGAATGCAATAAAATTAACTATTGGTCTGAAACCTTTGTCTACTCGAAGGAGCTGAGCTTGCGCAGAAAGGGAGTTACTTCATCTATACAATTTAATCATAAACAATCCAGCAGTTGAGGCAGGTTGATTTTTAAAATCCCCCATGGTAATCATGCATGACAATTATTTATGCTCACCGCCGTGATATTAAACCATTGCACGCTTGGAAATTTAATTTATTCGGCTCGATCCTAAGCTTGGTAGATACATACCAGCGTATGCTGTCGCCTTGATGGTCGCTGCCGATGCCCTGGAACTCTGCTGCATGGCGCGCTATGTATATATACCTATGGCTATGGAGGTACCAATCGCAGTCTAATTTACCCGTAAGCGAAATTTTAAAGCTCATATCGCATGACGAATACAAGAAACGGGAGCTCGCTGAGAATACAAGCGCAATATAGCGACCAGAAACGAGCTACCCTGACAGTGCCACCTTGTACAAATGTGGCGGAGCGTAATTCAGATCGCTTTATGGTACGTTATATTCTTCTCTTTGTTTGTCAGCATTTTAAAATGCAATATTTGCTTATTGGTTCTGGCTGCCATCGAAAGACAAGGAGGCCCAGAGATGGCGGTTTTAGGCACAGTTATCGCATTCTGTCAATGGTTTATATAATTGGGTCACAGGAAGGGAAAGGCGCAATATCTTTTACACTTGTTCGGGGAACACCTGAACCAGGACTCAAGGGAAGGGAGGAAGACGGGAGTGAAAGTCGAAGGAGCGAAAGAGAAGCCGTAGTGGAGGGCTATGGAGTAATATAGACCCCCTAGAGATCATTAATGTGGTCAAAATTACTCCGTAGGTCTCCACTACTGCTTTTCTTTCTTTCTTTCTTTCCTCATTCACTCCCCCCTTCCTCCCTTCCCTAACGGCGCGGTCAATGTTAGCGTGCACCAAAATTCGATGTTGGCCCCTCGGCTGTGTTCCAAACTTTTCTTAGGGCTCTTCGGATTCAAAACATTGCATAATGATACCACTTTTTAAAGCAATATGCAGCCAGAGAATATGGTGGGCGCGTGACGGGAAGTGCAGAATAAAAAAGCAGATTCGTGTTGTGCAAACCATAATTTTCGTCTGCATAACTTAAGGTTAAAATACGTGGAATCAATTTTGAATAAATATCAGTGCAGTCGATGCGTGACATGGGAAGCTGACCAGTAGCCCCTCGTGCTTTTTAACTAAGTCTGTTGCATGAATGAGGACAAGAGTTTGAAAAACTCGCAGGGAAAAGCCTCCAACATTCGAGCACGATTGTGGGCTTTCTGCAGCGCAGAGATATGATATTTCGGTCACATGTTGATCATATAATTATCTACCAATGGGTTAGTTTATAAGCCAAGCTCGTAATAGGTTTGAGAGCTGTTTTGAAGACGGAGCTTAAATTTTCTCCTCATGTTTTCATCGCGAGTTCGATTTGAGGGGTGCGCATATTTATAAATCAAAATATGTCGGCAACTAATGCGTCTTTAGTGGGTAAAAATAAACATAAATAGCCGGAAAGTGCAGTGAATGCCAAGTGAATAAGCTCCGGAAAATGTATGCTTATGCTTAGAGCAACAAGCCCAGCAGTCACGGCATTGTTGCAATGTTTTTCATGAGGCAGTTTGCCACGTCTGAAGGGCCCCAGTTGGCTTTTCGTACTGAGCTTGTACTATCGTATGAAATCGTATCCAGCCACTGAGGACGACCGGACGATATCTTATCTACAAGAGATTGAAGAAAAAAAAATGAAGAAGAAGCCTGCGCAAATACGCGGACTGCACGCTAATGAGAAAATAAAAAGACATCGCGGGACTAGGCAAATTTCTTCTTCATCGGCCTCGATCGGACATTCGCGCACAAAGCCTCGCGCACAAAGCCTCGCGCCCTACACCTTCGTGAGGGCCGACGGTCGCGCGCTTCTGCGAACAAAACCTGGAAACCTTGATAGTCATCGCCCGCAACATGGAGAACAACGGCGCGCCGCCGACTGCAAGGAAACCGCTTCAAGATATCACAAACGCCGCCCAGCGACCACCAGCTGAAGAGAGGAACACCGGAGCCTCCTCGGTGCCCTGCTTTGGGGTGCAGACCGTCCAGGACGCTCCTCAACATGAGCCACGATTGACTGCTACGGTGGAACCAGAAGATCAACGAAAAGCGGTCGAAGGACAAAATCAAGGTACCGCCACCACTGCAAGCGACGTGGCGGAGCTTTGCTGCGAGCGTGGAAATGAAGAGGATGACATTGTGTTGAGTGACGAGAGCACGGACCTCAGTCAGCTTCCCGAGTACCGTTCCTTTGAGATTGCAACCCAGGAGATCGCAGGTGAAGAGGCTGAAGTTTTCCCGGAAGACGGTCCAGTGGAGGACAAAATTCTTGCGGTCCCTTTCGAGTGACTCTGTGTGCGGAATTTGCCTATAAAGTGAGCAGTACTGTTTTTTTTTTCATTTCTGTAATAAAATCATTGAGCTGGTTTTGTGGCGTGCCGCGTTCTTTGTTCCTTTCAGTAAAATAAACCGTAAAACCAAATACTCTGAGATGTGTCTATGACCTCTGATTTAAAATGACCCGAAGCCTGCTGTTTAAGACATGGCTCACGTACGAGCAAATACGCCGTGTAAAGGTCGCCACCTCTAACCTCTTCTCTGCAGCAATCATTACTCGCCATGGGGGGCCTCATAACGCTCGGCGCAGCGCGGCTAAGTGCGTCTGACTGTTCTGCCTATGAACCTGAGCGCCACGTTACCGTCTAGGGCTGCATTACAGAACACGCCCATTTCGCCTTCAGTTCGGTATAGCCTCTTTCACTAGCTGGAAATGGACGACACAGTGATGGCAACACACATTCGCCTTGAGTGCAAGGTGGAGGCAAGTTTTCAGGCTACGTAATTTCCATGTCATTTCCTTTTCTAAGCCATACCAGAACTGCGCGAAATGGGATACCACTGGTCTTGGCTGGCATGACTGCTAATTTTGAAGTGAATTGGCACCTTTGATCTCGCAACTGCGTTGTAACTCAACCGTGGCGACCAGTGTTACGCATAGAATAACTTTATGACTTAAAATAGTGGTGTAAAAAGCCATCAACGCCACTCTGCAGCAAGCGATATCCATAGGTGCATGTGTGCGGGCATTCGAAAAGCTCGATCGCGGTTGTCGTCGGCTGCGCTGCATCGCAAAGTGAGCGCGAAACCTGTCAGATACTCACTTTTTTTATTTAGTTATTTTACATACCCTCAATCGCCAAAGCATTGAAGAGGGGAGTGGAATACAGTGATGCAAAAAAAAAAAAAATGAATACGTGGTGACATCTGCTAGAACAGTGAACACTTGACGCAGATCACATTAGATAAATCAGTAATAATGACCAAACTACAACAATTTTAACAAATTAATAAAAGCACTAAAAAAGACGTACGTATAGCAACAAACACCTTAGTATGAAAGAAAAAACTAATTAATACTAAACAGTAGGCATACTTTGAAAAGGCTATTTAACACGTACAAAATACAAAATGGTACACAGGGAATGAAAAAAGAGTAAAATAAAAAACCCAACTACATAAGCAGATTGTTTCAAGGCATAGCAGAACGCGTAAGCAAGACCTGAACGTGATCACTTCGATCCAAAAGCATAAACACACACAGAACAAGGCGCTTCAGCAGTTAGTGGGCGGCATCGACAAGCATAACGCCTTCCTGTAAAAGACGTAATCATTGATACACGCGATATTAGCCGAGAGGTGGTTCCAGTCATTGCATGTATGTGGAAAAAATCAGTACGAGAATCTTTACGAGTTACAAAGAATATATCCTACTTTGTGTCTGTGGCCTACTCGTGATATGAGCGATAAAAGGGTTCTAGAATGAGCTGCGTTCTTAAAGATGAATAATGGTACATTTTGTAAGAGAGACATACACGAAAAAATTTCCTACGCAGAGACAGGCAGAGTAATGAGGGGCTGGAATTCATACTTGTTACGTTTGATGTAGATTTGTAGAGATGTAGATTTGCTGAAGGACGGGGGGGGGGGGGGGGGGGGGATATCGTGCTAGGAAAACTGGCCACACTGTATACGCAGTGCCTGGTATCATCGACGGTACTGGAACCATGGAAGAATGCAAACATTATCCTCATTCACAAGAAAGGGGACTCTAAGCACCTTAAAAATTACAGACCAATCAGCTTACTGTCTGTTACGTACAAGGTATTTACTAAGGTAATCGCTAATAGAATCAGGACAACCTTAGACTGCAATCAAGCAAAGGATTAAGCAGGGTTTCGGAAACGGTACTCTACTATCGATCATATCCATACCATCAATCAGGTGATAGAAAAATGCTCGGAATATAACCAGCCCTTATACATAGCATTCATTGATTACGAAAAAGCATTTGACTCAGTTGAAACTTCGGCGGTGATGCAGGCATTGCGAAATCAGGGGGTAGAAGACCCGTTCGTGAAAGTGCTGGAAGATATATATAGTGGCTGCACAGCAACCATAGTTCTGCATAAAGAAAGTAACAAAATTCCCATAAAGAAAGGTGTTAGGCAAGGAGACACAATCTCCCCAGTACTATTCACAGCTTGTTTAGAGGAAGTATTCAGAGACTTGGAATGGAAGCAGTTAGGGATAAGGGTAGATGGAGAATACCTCAGTAATCTGCGATTTGCTGATGACATTGCCTTGCTAAGCAACTGGGGGATGAACTGCAAATAATGATTGATGACCTAGACAGAAAAAGTAGAAAGGTAGGCTTGAAAATCTATATGCAGAAGACTAAGGTAATGTTCAACAGCCTCGGGAAGGAACAGCAGTTTACATTAGGTAGCGAAATACTGGAAGTAGTAGGCGAATATGTCTACTTAGGACAGGTAGTAACCGCAGATCCGGACCATGAAAAAGAAATAACAAGAAGAATAAGATTGGGATGGTGTGCATTTGGCAAGCACTCGCAGATTATGACTAGCAGCTTACCGGTATCGCTCAAGAGGAAAGTATACAACAGTTGCATCTTGCCTGTACTCATCTATGGGGCTGAAACGTGGAGGCTAACCAAGAGAGTTCTACTTAAGTTGAGGACAACCCAGAGGGCTATGGAATGAAAAATGGTAGTGGTAACATTAAGAGATAGAAAGCGTGCAGAGTGGGTGAGAGAAATAACTCAAGTTACCGACATTCTAGTGGAAATTAAGAAGAAGAAATGGACATGGGCAGGACATGTAGTGCGAAGAGAGGATAACCGTGGTCACTGAGGGTAACAAACTGGATTCCAAGGGAAGGAAAGCGTAGCAGGGGGCGGCAGAAAGTTAGGTGGGCGGATGAGATTAAGAAGTTCGCAGGGGTGAAGTGGATGCAGCTAGCACAGAACCGGGTTAAGTGGAGAAATATGGGAGAGGCCTTCGCCCTGCAGTGGATATAATCAGGCTGATGATGATGATGATGATGACGTTTGATGTGCGATGATAGACTGAATGAATCGAGCCGCATTGTTCTGCACAAGTTCGAGAGTCTGGCAGAATTTAGCTTGGTTAGGGTCCCACATGGAAGCAGCATTATCGAATTAGGACTGCACGAGTGTCATATAAAGAAGCGGTTTTAGTAGTGAATGGAGGCCTTGCTGAAATTGCGTCCCCCCGCCGAGGTGGAGCAGTGGTTACGGCGCTCGACTACAAGTCCCAAGGATATGGGATCGAATCCCGGCCTCGGCGGCCACTTTTCGATGGAGGCAAAAAGCAAGGCGCCTGTGTGCTGTGAGACGTAAGTAAGTACACGTTAAAGAACCCCAGGTGGTCAAAATTTCCGGAGCCCTCCACTACGGCGTCTCTCATAGCCTGAGTTACTTTGGGACGTTAACCCCACAATCCAACCAACCAAATTACGTCGTACCCGAGAATTCGGTTAGCGTTTCAAATTATTGAATCAATGTATGGTTGTCATGGCAGAGTTGAGGTTATGATTAGTCCTAAGTACCGATACGATCATATGGCCTCCAGTTCCGTATTATTGAGGTGGTATTTTGGTGGATGCGTGCCGCGACACACATCATCTTGCATTTGTCAGCGTTAAACTATTTTTCATGTCTTGCACCAGTTAACAATGTTATTAATATCTCACTGCAAAATGTTCGCGCCATTTTCTTTGGAAATTTCTTTGAAGCGCCTTCGGGATACGAGTACGAACTTTCATTGCTTATCGCAAATGTACACCCGAAAGGAACCTTGTCTCACTCGCAAGTTTGTTTTGAGTAGTGTCTGACGATGAACTCGATGACGTCGCGTAACTACAAATGCGTCTATTAGCAACAATTTCAACACCTTTAATGCCCTCAAAGGCTCACATTAGGCACTATAGCATTGACTAATCTCATGGCGGGACAGCAGCGAGTGGGCTAACTCGTTTCAGGAAGACGCTACGTTCACCTAGTATGTGAAGAACTCGCACGCACTATCGGAAGGCTCTATGCATTCGCCGAGCTTGTTGCAGCGGAGGTACAAATGGCCTGATAGTTTACAGCAGTGGCACAACAGAAAAAGTGTACGTGTAGTAACGAAAAATGCTGTTGACGCCACCTGTACTACACAAATTTGTTCATTACACTTGTGAAGGCATCTGTTCAAAAATTCAGTGTAGCAGTTCGACAACCAATGCCCCTGCTAATATTAAGTGCAAACAAAAATTACAAATGCAATCATCTTCGTCGCATATCAAAAGTTGAATAAGATGCAAATTTCCTGGCACTCTCGAATACATTTACATTTGCTCTCTGTCGAATTGTATATTTTCCAACTCCTTAATTTTAAAAGGAATGCGTTACTACAAAGACTGAGCCAGCATATGCAATGGAAAAATTTAAGTTTTCTCTATTTTTGATGATCATGCGATTTCTGCTCCAGTAAGAAATAAAAGCATCATCCAGAAACATATCAGTCTTCCTGTTTATTCAATGTCCATTACTGGCTTTTCACTATTCTTATTCGTATTTGATATTCCAATATTTTTCTTTACCAGATCTACCGTCCGAGTGTCATTTATTCTTGCTTCAGTATTTAAAAAATGGCTACAGAAGTGAGTGTGATTATGAATGCACATTGTTGTCCCCCCTTCATCACCTGGAAATTCTAATTAGAAGAAAAAAGCTACAATAGATCCATGTTCAGCGTGTCTACTGTAGCTGTTTCTCCCATTATTCGTCTAGGATACAATATGCCATACAACATAATTGAAGAGAACTCAATGTCGACATGCCACTTTTATTGCAAATGCACTTGTAATTAGCATGCAGACAGCTTTCTTATTTTTATAATATGCTTTAATTATAAAACCTCGTAAATTAGGTTTCTTGTAAATAATTATGGTTTGTCATTTTATAGCTCTTTTCCCAGGTAGCTTTTAGATATCAGGGATGCTAGGAATTAAATTACTTGGATGCTAGGAACTTCGCAGTCGAATAGGCAAAAGCAGCTCTTATATGCTATAAATTCCTAGTTATTCTGTCAGCATGCTGCGCGTAGTACACCACGATCACCATGATTGTTTGCCTTTTTCAAGCCACATGTGTGTTTATTTGGAGACTTATGCTCTACTATCTACACGAGGGGAGAGATGAAACACTGCACGAGGCCTTCAGCCATCAATGCGTGTTTGTACCGTGCTTTGTAAACATTGCTTTAAACATGGAATCAATAAGGGAAGAGGTAAATGCAAATAATTCACAATTTGTCACTCGTAAACAATGCCGTTGCAATATTGCAACAAGACTCACCTCCTCAAAAGCGCCCTGGTCATGAAAATTACTCCTTTCAAAAGTCCGCACGTCGAGTATGTCTTGGTTCATCCGGCTCACAGCAGCAACAGTGAATTGGAAGCCGGGAACGCTACCCTCACTGTACACCACTGCAATCCCTCCACCCCCCCCCCCCCTCCCCCCTGTTGAAAAAGGGCAAACGAAAGCCGCCACCTGTTACGGCGGGGACGCACTTCAGTCGCCCCTGAGGAAGGGACTGAGCCAGTGCCGAAACACCGGGTCATATAAAATGTTTTTGGTCGATGCTCGTGTCTTTTAAACTTTTGAACAAACTAGCCCGACAAGTTCAAATGGCTTCGGCTGATCGCTGCCTCGGTAGTCGTATGGTTGTGAAATGCAATAAGGTCTTATGCTGTGCAACGTGAGTGCACAACGACAAAGGACCCCAGGTGTTTAAAATTGGTTCACAGCCCTCCACTGCGGCATCTCTCATAACCTTGTTTCGTATCAAGACAGTAGACTCCATAATCTGACCTTTGCAATGAATGCTAAGACAATAAACATTTCTTCTTTATTAGGCATTCCTCCGAGCACTGCATTTCAATGAATGTTGAAGAAGACTATCTGCTGCCAAGAGATAAGTGAAATATGTTGAAAGCAGGAACAACCAAGATGCATCTCTACAAGAAAAACATTCAGAGATGTATGTCTCAACAGGATAGTGGTTGAAGTACTACACACAAAGAAAAGCAGCAGCTTAAGTACAAGCAATAGGGGTGCTAATAACAGATGAGAAACTGCAAATTGCTGAAATGATTTGAACATTTATGTTCTTTATTCGCACAGTACAATAAGCTACACAGCATATAGCCAGTTAGTGCAGCTTACATTGAAAAGGCAAGGCAGAAACAAGAGGAGAATCTTGCCGAGCAGTGTTTTGAATACGATTCGAAGAATACACCCAACAAATGAAAAAAGTTATTCAGGTTTCAAAGAAGCGTATGCGCAATTGCCGGTAAATTAATAGTATAAAACTAATGTGTTATGCGCGGTTAATTTATTTGCATGTTATAATTACATTTTCTCACTTACAGGATTCGTGAAAAGCAAGAAGAGGTCCTGCAAACAGGCCTGCACCCGTCAAGGAACAGCTTCAGCTGTTGATTACAGCTAAGGGGCAAGATGCAAATGTATAGTGTTGTTTGCTGTATGAACGAGTTTTTCGTGTTTGCTTTCATAGCTAGAAATTATGCTACTTTCTCAACATCGTGCAATTCATATGTACAGTACTTCCAATAAACTGACCTCATTTAAAAACTGTGTTTCACGACACTGAGCTTAACAAGGCCATCAAACGTACAAACCAATAACTTACAGTTACATATTGCCTATTTTCGCAAAACAAAGTAAATCTACTTTTCCTGCTCTTGAGAAGTTCTGCCTTTTCCACATGAGAGAAGCAGCTGCTGAAAGGTGGTGGAGCTGACGGTGCAACCTTTTCGCGGTTCCTTGGTATAGGCTTGCAAGCGTCTGAGATGCCAATGTTCAGCAGCTTCCAGACGTATCCTGCGCCAAGGCAACAGGCATTACCAAGATTTGTCAGTTATTCCGTTTATATGCTTACGGCAACTTGGTTATTTCACAGGGTGCACAACAGGATCGCATCCTCTTGCCTTCAGGTATTTCACATATTTCACATCCCAGTGTGCCGTGCCATACGTTTTAGAAGCCTGTGATATTCCACGTTTTTCTTTATAGTAGAGCAATACCAACAGCAAAAGGCAAGTTTGAAACAAAAAATAACCTGCAATGCCTTTAACTGTTAGACATTTCTGTTGCTGTTATTGTGATTATGACAGGCCCTCGAAATGAGCCTAAGACCTACTTCATACCTTGAATGAAAATGATCGGCTGAACAGACAAATTGCTTCTCAGTGTACGTAGCATCTCCCCATATTTACGTGCAAATGGTGTGTTGCGGGCTGCTAGCATGAAAGTAGAAGCTTGGTAAAATACCCTATAGGAACTAGTGTTGCATATTGTCTGTGCTTGCAATGAAACTTCTTTGGAATTTGCTGTAGTCAAATTCCTAAGGGACATGGGTGTCTAACTGGTCACCTATAAAGGTGTAAAATTCATTAAAACTTCCTGCTGGGCGAGTTGGTAGTTCATCTTGATGTAGGGGTTTTTTAGCGCAAACAAAGACAGACAAGAAAGGCGAGACGTACACACATGTGCTTGTGTGTGTACGTCTCGCCTTTCTTGACTGTCTTTGTTTGCGCTAAAAAACCCCTACAAAAAGTGCAAAATTTAGTTTAAAATGGTAAGTAAAACATGGTGAGGTATTCATTGATGCTACACATGAGGTAACACAATACCTTCATCAAACCACTCCTTAGGAACAATATCTCCATGCAGGCAGGCAGGAAACAGATGTGATTCAAGATCGACATCCACTTTTACACGGTCAAGTCCTTATGTCATCACTTGAAGCAGCAGATCACTACAGGAGGTTGGCAACTGATTTTTTCCCCAGCTTCGATTCATTGTAACTGATTTGTTTGGCAGCTGCAACAAGCTTCTTCAAAACCCTAATATATATGGTTGAAAGAAATCAGCAATCAACAGAGCTGTTGTAGGCAGAATTTTCTTGCATAAATAGGATTCGCTTCAACTAGAAGCAATGCTGCTCAACATATATTTTACTAGAAGCCATAAATGAAATTCATGTGTGATGTTGCTCCATTTCTTTCACAGGAAGCTGTTTACCTGCACGTGTTTATCGGTAACGACTGCATCCACTTGGTATTGTTGTATGCAAGAAATTGCCATGCAAGCTTGAAACCTTCAAGCTCCATCTGACAGCGCCTAATGACCTCATTGGACTGCAACATATAGCACACAGGTTTCTCACAAATATGTAGCATACGAAAGTATGCTACATATCAATGGGAATACAAAGTAGCAATAACAGTGCATATAAATCATAATTTAAAAAAGAGCCATGTGCGCCTTTTCAATCGTAGCATTTTAAAAGGAGTACGAAATGCCAATAACAAGGATGAAAATTCTTCAAAAGAAACTTATAACTTGCACAAGCTCAAAATGAAGAATCTTTTTGCCTTCAAAATACACGAGTGTGTACGTTTCAGAGCTCGTACTGTAGCCAGGAGAGTCCGCTCGTGCGTCGTTCAGACGCCTGACTGCGCTTTTTTTGGCTTCTTTAAGAAGCTCACATTCTTCCTGTTGCCAAAGCTTCAATATAAATTTGCACATAAGTCAACGGATTAGCAATAATGTAAGCAAAGCGTTTGGGTCGTCTACTCACTGCATATATTTCTGGCCACAGGTGTGCACAGTGTAGGCCAAAGAATGTGCTTGCTGTCACGCCCTGCACATCCATAGAGGTCTGCATTCTCAATATTGGAGATGGGCTCAATCCTGAAAAAACGAATTGCCGCACAGAACTGCCAGTTCAGAACTGGCTGCTGCCTTATAGCCCCATTAGGCCAAGGTGGGACCTACAGCGGTTTTGTGTGGGCAGCCCCAATTGGGTTGGGTGTTGTTTTTGAACCTCAAGCCCACTTGTTGTTGCACGTGCCTTCAAATTCCTCACAAGGGACCGATTTTGGTATCATGTGCGCCCGCCTGTCTTCCAGCCCCATTACGGCACATGTGTGATATAAAGCAGTTTTGTGTGGGCAGCCCCAATAGGGCTGGTTGTTGTTTCTGAACCTAGAGTCCACCTGCTGTTGCATGTGCCTTCAAATTCCCCACATGGGACCGATTTTGGGTACCATGCGGGCACACCCGCCTTCCAGCCCCATTACAGTCGATATGGGACCTAAAGTGGTTTAGCTAAGGCTGCCTCATTTGGGCTTCACGAGGGCTTGTCATAATTGAGGTCTTATTCATATTTCATATGCCCTCAATTAAACTACGAGGGGCCGATTGGGGCAGCATGTGGGCACGTCCGTATTTTTTTTTGCCCCAATACAGCCGATATAGGTCCCACAAAGATTTAATGGGGGCGGCCTCATTTCGGATCTATGAGGGCTTTCTCATAAAGAGCCCACATTTAGATTGCATTGCCCTCAAATATCCGACAAGGGACCCTTGTGGTCTGGATGCAGGAATGTGCTCTGCATTAGAACGAGCAACGCCGCTATGGGAGCAGGAACAGGGGCAAGCCCAAATGGGGCTTGTCCCCCTTTGCCCCATCGGGGACTGATGCAGGTTATATGATGGTTGCCCCAGCCCCACTTGCCTATATCGGACCTACTAGAGCCCCACATTCTGTGCTACCAGGGTAACGTCACGGATGACCACAGAGGCTTTCTTGGACTTGTGAATGCCTTCGACATAATGACCCGACAGCGAGCTGACCCAGACCATCGACCTATTATTTACCACCTGGAGGGTCGCGCAGCTGACGTCCCCCGCCAGTTTGGAAGGAACCTATCAGCATTCTGTCTTCGGAATGACGTTTTATTCAAGAAAAACTCCAGCACTGTTGACCGAGCGCACCTCCTCGTCGTGACGGCCAATCTTCGCGCCGATATCCTTTTTGCTTGCCACGATGAGCCCACCTCCAGCCACTTGGGCTTTGCACGCACACTCACACGAGTTCGTAAAGCCTATTATTGTTCTAAACTTTCTGACGCCGTCCATCGCTACGTCACAGGCTGCCGCGAGTGACAACGTCGAAAGGTGCCGCCTCTCAAGCCCGCGGGTTTGCTTCGACCTATTAATGCACCTCGAACGCCAATTGAACAAGTCGGCATCGACCTTCTGGGCCCATTTCGGCTGTCATCGGCGGGTAACAAATGAGTTATAGTCGCGACCGACTATCTCACACGGTATACAGAAACCAAGGCAGTGCAGCGTGGCACATCATTTCAGATCGGTCAGTTCTTTATACAGCAAATCGTGTTACGCCATGGCGCACCATCCCTAGTCGTCACCGATCGAGGCACCGTGTTTACGCCACAGCTCATGCACAACGTGTTCGAGCTTAGTCATACCAGCCACCGAAAAACCACTGCATATATCACCCGCAGACAAATGGCCTCACGGAGAGACTCAACAAAACCATCGCCGACATGAACGCAATGTGCAGAGATTTGCAACACAAAACCTGGGATGAGATTCTCCCGTATACATCACATATGCCTACAACACGGCCACTCAAGAGACGACGCGTTTTACACCATTTCGCCTAGTCTACGGACGTGACGTTCGGACGATGTTGGATGCCATGCTTCCGAGCTGCATAGATGATCATCCACTCACGCCAGACGCCAGCGCGCTGAGGAAGCACGTCAACTTAATCGCATTCACATTCAGCAACAGCAGGGCACGGGTGCACGCCGCTACAACCTCCTTCATCGATACGTCACAAACCATCCCGGACAAAATGTTTGGGCGTGGCCCCTGGTGCATCGGCCCGGCTTGTGTGACAAACTGATTTCCCGTTACTTTGGACTTTACGAAGTTCTGCGCCGCGTCACGGAAGTGACATATGAAGTTCTTCCAGCGAGTACTGTGCAGCCCTCGCATCGGCAACCACGCTCCGAAGTCGTGAACGCTGTCCGCACGAAGCCCTATTTCACGCGGTAGTGTGCTATGCACTTGTTTCGTTGTCGAGTAGGACACCCTTACAAGTCTCCGTTATCTATTCTGCTCATGTGCTGATCTTGTTGTTGTTGTTGTTCTCCTCTAATGTGATGGCACATACCCGCTCGCGCTCTGTCTCTGATTTCGTTTTTTTTAGGAGGGGGGAGTAATGCCACCTGGTGTTCCTGATGTTGTTAGGTGGCGCCTAGAAGAAGAGGACACTGCAGTCGGATCGCGCGCTGTGTACGGAACACAGCCTGCTCCTAGCCCCGTCGTTCTCGTCTTGCTCTGTTTACCGCGGCATTATGTACATATGTGCTGCAGTTTTTGTAACAGACAATACACACCACCACTTAGACTATGCAACGCTAGTCCATTGCTTCGAAAGAGCAATGTTATATACTTTGCTGTATACGAATATACTCAACCTTGGGGATTTTCACCTAAAACATTGCTTCGAAACTGTTCCCTTTTTGACTTACAGATCAATTCGCTGTTGCCATGCAAATCTTATCTGCTGGCCGTCCTTGTTAGCTAAGTTGGTAGAGTTGCTGCCCAGACAGGATTTAGTACCAGGTTCAAAGCCCGAATCTGGACGGATATTGCTTTAGAGAATGCTGAATAGCTTTCATTTGCAGCCGTTTGGCTCTGCATGCTAATGGTGGTGGATGCTAATAAGAAATTGCTTCTTTATTGTAACCTTGCTACTAGCATAAAAATATGGTACATACCAGTTGACACACCACGTAGTCTGGCTTCAATGGAATGCGAATCGGTGTGTTCCTTTGCCTTTGTTTATGATGACCTGCTCCTTGTTGCAACCAGCCACAATGTCTGTGTAGACCTAGCAGTTTGGGAGGCTGCTCGGAGAACGTCTGCAGCATCTTGGTTGTTTTTGCTAAAGTGTATTCGTCTCAAATGTTTGTGGTTCACTGGCGCTGATATCCTCTGAAACAAGCTCGGCTTGATCTGTCACATTCTTAGTAGTCATAAAGTTTTCATGGGATGGCGATGGTCATCAAGGACCTGTAGGAAAAGTGCGGCATAGCTTGCATCCCGAATTTAATTTTGTTACCTGCGCTCATGCGTCAGTCGTTTTTACAGTGTTACAATTACTACCCAGCACTTCGTCCAGAATCTGCAGAGAGGTGCGATGAGCCACAGGTGTTCAAAACATGCGCGCAAGTAAAGCGAGGCCGGTCAACAATTACCCTTTTCGAATATGCTTCGACTGCTCGGCATCAATTTTACTGCAGTAAACCGAAGCCTTAATTCAATTACACATATCTTGCGACATTCAGCGCTCATAGACAGTACCAACGCACGCAACCTGGTACCAACGCACGCGAAAAGCTGCCGACGCGTTTACAAGCAGAAGCACGCCAGCAAAGTCATTCATTCTTATGCCTCGCTTCGCACTTTTGTAAATATACACTTTTCCTAACGACCTAGTAAATGTGGCTGACATTAAAATATGAGCGCTACGCATTCCAGCTCTTACCTTTAGCTTTCTTAATTTCACGAAGGCTGCTCTCGGTGGCGGCGACACGCCTCTGTGCCAGAACACCGAGGGAACGACGCCGGGCTTTAATCGAGTAGATTTTATGGTGATCCCCATCGCTCACGTCAGTAACAAGGACTGGTAGTATTCCGTGTCACGAAAGTGGTCCGAACAAAGCCCACTATTTCTCGAGGGCTTGAAGTTCTGTCTTTTAACAGCTGCATTCCCCCGTGGTGTAAGCTTTTTGTCTTTGGGAAACATGTGGAATACAACATCGTCACGGCCACTTCTGCTCGAACAACCATACGTCGCGCAAAAAACAGTATGGTGAGCACAAACCTTTGCTACCCTTTTTCGGCAATCCAATAGAAGCATATTCAGCAATGAAACTCGAATGAACAATAAACAAGGAACGCGCAGACGAAGTGTTTGCAGTGGCGTGCGGCGTATCAAAACCAGTGCAAGCAAAGCGAGGAAGCGGGCTGGCTGTGTTCATCGCGCGGCAAGATGACGGCGTTTCAGGTTGCTTCAGATTCAAGTTCCCCGTCTCCTCCGCGGAAAATCGCTAAAAGCTTTGCAGGCATGAAATGTGCAATGATTCAATGCTAACCGCCAAATATTTTCAAGTTCTGTAACCTCTCCAGCTTCCCTTTAACATGCGCATCTCAGCTGATGCCGCACTTAGTTTCACTGCGCGGAATTGTGTACTATAGCTTTCTGCCCATCGTCCTTTAAAATTTTATTAGGCAGAAGTATTTACTGGTTTGATTACTTTAACCATAACAAGACATACTAGACTCTATTAAGCTCTGTATTCTCGCTCATATTTTCACCCTGAGATTACACTAAATGTGAAATCCTAAACAAAGCTCGGCTGAATTCTTTGCAGAAAGAATTTGTATGTTCCTTTTAGTTTTTGGATAAGGTCGTCAAGAGTTTTAGCGATTCTGCCTGCTACACTACATTTAACGAAGATCGCAAGATAATCTAACGAAATTACTTGCCTGCAAACATACTCCAAAGAGAGAATGCACTATTGGCGACAAAACAATAGGGTAATGGAGGGTACTCAAGAGCAATAGAAGATCGCAATAACATTTAGAACGCTGACACCAAACTTTGAGAAGGTGTCTTCGCCACACAAGCATTTATTCCACCTCAGATAAAATCCTAGCTGCGAATCCACTGTTCGTGTTTCACCATTGCGATCCTTTCGCGAATATTTTGGAACGATCTGCCGAAAAAATAAACAGACTAGCGTCTCAAACAGCGCTCTCATTAACTGCGGTCAAGTGAATATAATTACCTGAAGTACAGCGCAACGTTAGCGATTGGTAGCTTATCTGATGTGAAGCATGCTGTCTTCGTCAGTTGTCTCACATCGATATATATGACATGATGACTTGAACTAAGGAACTTCACAGCAAATGGCAAACAAGTTGAGCATGCCAGATCAGTCTAATGTGCCTGTAATAGAGGAAACAATTACTCTAGCTCTCCTTAATACATGCGCTTAGTATAACTGCACAATATAGAATGTACCCACAGAGCTTTGCATGATTCATTATACAGCATGTCCAAGGAACCTTCAGCCAAGGGTTAAAAAATGAAACATTTGAGGTGGGCTAGAGAAACTACTCCTCTACAGCTGCCAGCCAGGTAGCGCACCACATTTTTTTTCAATTAACTAGATAGTAATTAGGAATTTTTCTTATTTCCTAATTATTGTTTTTACACAATAAATAGATTTGTGGAGTTGGAGAGCAGCTTCCACAACACCTATTCCATTTATTTCCAATAAAGAAAGCCTCACGTGTTTCGTTTCTCCAAGCTCTAAAGCAAGCCCGCGGAATACAAAAAAATATCACGTGACTAACACATTTGTGCGCCACAATTGTGCCGCTCTCAACTTAGGGTTACGTGAATGAAATCAGGTGCGGCCTTGGCTACATGACCCCGTTGCAGTGGCATGCCGATATGTCTGCGGCGCTTCCTGCCTCCGTTTCAGGCAATCAGCGCACGTGAAGGTGCAAGTGGCAGCGAGCTCACCCCGCTGGCTGCAACCATCGCCAACATATCGCCTACCGCTGGGACTTTGCTGTCCAGCACGGTTCAAGATATATAGGGGGGGACACAGCGGACCGCGCCATGACCGCGCCGCAAATGTTCAGTTTTTTAACCTTCGGCTAAAGTGAGCTTGGACCTGCAGTATATGACATACGTAGGGTTGGGATAATTATCTAGGTAGACGAATAAGTAAAATGTAAGCATTTTATACGTCAATTGCACAGACGCTAAAGAACCTTATTTTAAAACAGCGCTGGAACACAGCCAGATAGAAACAGACTAACAGTCCGTGTTCCAGCGCTGTTTTAAAATAATATTTAACCGACTCGCCCAACAAGCCACTTTGCCAAAGAACCATCGTTAGGTCATTAATGCGGTAAGTGATCGGTATATCCATTAATTGTGGTTCTCACAGCTAGGCGTACATACGGTTCTTACTCCCGCTACGATAGCTACAATCGTATAATGGTATCGAGAACAAATAATGCAAAATGGATCTAATACTAGAAAATATCTAAATTTTGCAGGTAATTTATGGAATCGGTGGTGCACGCTAAAGCGGTGTACATAGGACAGCCGTTGCAGATAGCATCCCGATTCCTAGGACTTCTTTTTTCTTGGCGAATGGCTTTTCTTGCCCGGGGAGTTTCCCCTGGAACACAGCAAGCGTGCTAAAAACAGACGATCGAAACTTCCAAGCGCTTCCAGTAGACCCTCCGCCGCCTGCTCATCGGCAACCGCCGTGCCGGCAAAGGGACGGATAAGGGCGCTCCCAACCGCACTTACCCTTTTCTCCACCCTACCCTCGCTCCTCTAGGCGTCATATTCTAGGCACTGTACTCTTGCAATGCAACAAAGTTGGTTTTGGGCCATGCAGAAAAGCAAGTTATATAGGGCACAAGTGTTGGCCGACAAGTTTTGTGCCGAAATGTGACGTCCGACAAAATAATACAAGCAGTTTATACTGTCTGCTGTATCGCAACGTAAATATAGGCGCTATTATAAATAAATATGGTACAAATACATTGCAAAAGCACGCTTATCAGGCAACCATGTTAAGTTTATCTTCTGCATCACTCGCTCTATCACATTGTTTGGGCGTGCCAGGTTACTCCTTCTCTTTCTCCGTTCCCTTACCCCGGCATAGAAGATTCTGCCCTGCATGGCACCTGCCCGGAGTGCCAGCAACGGCTGGCTCGCCGCGCAGTTACTGCAGCCTCAGCCAACGAGATCCTGGACTGACGGTAACCAGCCCCCCCCCCCCCTCCCCCTCCCCCTCTAACAGAATAAAATAAAGATGTTTTGTCCGCTCCTCTAGGCAAAAATAAATTTTCAGAACACCTCAACCACTACCTAAGCGTCAATAAGACATTCGCAGGAGTTGTTATATTTCAAATGCCTTTCACAAGTTACTGGAAAAATACAATAAATCGTTGAACACGTTTTAGAAAACTATGAAACCGAAAACTTCTGTCTTCCAAACACGTGTTTACAATCAAAGGGGGCTCTCGCGACGCCGCAACACTGGGGTTTAAAAGTCAGTCACTCAGTCTGTGTTTTTTATTTGCAGAAAATCGCTCCTTCCTGCGGCTAGCAGTGACAAAAGGCATGATTGCTTGACAAGACCTCTTGTTCCGTAAAAAAGATAAGCAGTCTACAGCAGCAAATCAGAAAGCTGGTAGGATACATAATTATTATGAACATAGAAGCTGCGATAAAAATAGACGCGTAAATTCATACAGCATGGCTCTATTCACTCACTCACTACGGACTGGAGCAGCCCAATTCTATTTCGTTATGATTTTAATCACATTGAATATTCGCTCATGTCACACAAACACAGAAAAAGTTCACATTGGCATAATAAAAAGAAAACATACATTTATCACTGTTACTTCATATTGTAACAGTCAAAACAAAATTGCCCGGAATTGCCGTTTGAACGCTTTTGGGGGTAGACAGAAATCCTAAATATAAACATAGCTATTTAACATATCTATTACCTGATATTCCAAATCTTGCTTTCCATAGTTTGTTCTAACCTTTTTAGTTCTTCGTTTGGGGTGCCAAATATCATATGGCACCAAGACAGCCGCACAAATAGTGTGGAGTTTCTCTTTTTATATTTGCTGTGCCAGTACCCATAAATAGACTATATATGCTGTTAAAACATCAAAGGTAGGAAAAAGTGGTTGTGTCAACAACAATATAATAGGGCCGGTGTGGTTCACAATATTTAGGAGGACAAGTGTTTGCACCATTTGCAGCCTATCATAGTTTCCACTTGTCACTGTTCCCCAAACTAGATTACTATACAGAAGTTTCGAATAGAACAGGGAGTGATAAAGCGATTGTTTTACCTAAAGAAGTAGAAGGGAGGATATGTTTCTCCGGCATCCGACAGACTTTACCAGTATGGAGAGCAGGTTATTGACATGAAGGGTCCAAGACAAGCCTTCACTAAACCATGCCCCGAGAAACTTCTTCACACTTACTTGTTGTAAGTTGCGTCCTCTGTATTGTAAATGAATTTTTCTTTTTCATGCTTATGGATTGGATTAAGTACAGTGTAGTTCTTTTTTACTGCATTCAGTTAAGTTTGTTTTGTTGCAATATGCGGATAGTTCGTTCAAATAAAAATTTGCTGATTGCTCAATATCATGCAGTGTCCTACTTGTAAAAAATAAACTAGTGTTGTCTGCAAACATGGTTACTGTGGGTGTTTTCAATTGCGTGATGTCATTCATATATAAGAAGAAAAGTAAAGGGCCGGGACACCTGGTTTAATGTCGAGTTTTTTTGAAGGAGTACAATCTATCTTAACAAACTGACGTCGAAACGATAAGTGCTTGATAAGATCTAATGTAATGCCTAAGATTCCATAGCAATCTAATTTTATAGCTAAGATTTCACGGTCAACAGGATCAAAAGTTTTACGCAGATCGAGAAATTTTCCTAAGGTGAAGAGCAGATCTTCAAGATTTCCGATTATTTGCTGCTTTACAGTAAGAAGAGCGTTTGAGTTGTGTTATTTTTCTGAAAGCCATATAGGGGGGGGGGGGGGGGAGGGTAATGTTATATGATACTGGTTAGGTATTTTGACAACCGGTTGTTAATGGACAGCTCGTAAATATTAGAAAACACCGGTAGTACAGAGATCGGCCGGTAATTCGTAATATCATCAGTTCTACCTCTTTTTTGTATTGGAATTACTTTGGCCAATTGTAGGTTTTCCGGGAAGACTCCAGTAGAAAACGTGAGATTTATGAGATGGGATAAAACAGGGCTGACTTATGACTCCCGCTTTATAGGTTAAACTTTATTATCCTCATACCCACTCGCGACATTACCTCTTAGGTGTATTATAAGATAATTAATTTCTGTTGCGGTAACGACTTTCAATACGAATAAATTTATTCAAAGAGAGGGCCAGTATTCTCCACTTTGGTGAAGAGATGGCTGAGGTTCGGCCGCTATAATGAAATGCTCGTTGATTTCATATGCAAGCTCCTTGCCACTTATGGAGCCATTGATTACTATGTGGTCTACCTTAAGCTGTGGTGAGTTTTTGTCGGTAAGGTAATAAACCTGCCTCCAAATTGTTACCGGATCCGTTCTTATCCTAGAAAGCACTACTTCGTAATATGCACGTTTTGCTTTCTTAATATCAGCGTTTAATTTAGTACGATACCTTTTAAATTCTGTGAACACTTTGCCGCATTTGCAGTCTAGGGATTTGTGGAATATATTATGTTTCCTTTAATTGCGTTTTAGTAAGGTGGTGTCAATCCTGCACTTCTTAGTTCTCCAATGGATTTTTTGTGCTCTTTAAGAGGAAATGCACGATTGTGGCGACTAAGAAAGACCACCAAGAGAAACCCCATACCCAAAGTTTGCATTCTACTGTAGGTACACGTTTGACCAGTCAGCCTGCTCAATTAAATAATGGAAATAGCTTAAGGATGCATCATTCACCGCCTTATATTCAGGCCTGCTGCATTGATAGCTTTGGTTTAAGGCGTGTTGTGCGGCAATGAATATGGACATATGGTCGCTGATGTCGCATGATAATACTCCTGCTCTGGAGTCTAGTAGATTCAGATTTGAAACACATATATCTATAGAGGTAGGACTGTTCGAAGTAATTCGGGATGGCACAGTAATAGCGTTTTCGCAACTATAAGAGGGTGAAAGATTCATCAAGTCCCGCGCAGAAGAGTCATCAGCCAAAGTTTCAATGTTGACATTTCCCAAAAGAAAGAACCGCTTATTAGCATTAATACAATTACATTTTCTAACTGCACAAGGAAATGCCTCTTGTATCCTGTTGGTGGCCTCTAGAGAACAGCAATTAGAAACATGCTCGCTTCCACGGTTGGGCACTCTAGATTCCTATTCATTTTTTTTTTCAATTTTTTTTTAATTTCAAACACAACAAAACCACGACAAGGAACATTGCAACAAGCATCTGGATCCCAAGCTCGCAGGCTAGTTGGGATCTATGCACATAATGTTCAAAAAAATTATTTAGTAGACACTACAGACATTTGGCAAAATTTCAAAAGGAGTAAAAGAGTCACAACCTATTGTAATAGTACAACTTTAGCAGTGCAGAGATGTTGGTATTTTGCTTTATCTCTATAGGAATTTCATTCCATATTGTAGTCCCTACAGACAGAAGAGTTCTTTTGCCATACACATTTTTGCTAATTGGGATGAGAAAATTGTTTTTCGTTGCGCTTCGTGATCTGTATTGGGAGGAGACAAAGTGAGATGAGGGTAAAAGATAGTTGCTGGTGATCGAACGGTGCACCAATATCGCACTTTTATGCTGAATTATTAGATGAAGAGGAAGCATCTTTAAAGATTTGAACAGAGGTGTCGTATGAGCTCGGTAACTGGAATATGATATGAACCGAATTGCTCTTTTTTGAATTTTGAAATGGGGTTCTAAATATGTCGGATAGGTATGGCATCAAGATTCAACACAATATGACAGGTGAATGTGAAAACAAAGAAAAGTATATTGTTCTTTAGAGTCACAGAATCGAAGTACTGTTGACATTTTAACAGTGTGAAGCAGACACGGGATAACGTTTTGCAGAGAGATTCAATGTGAGGTTGCCAGTGTAATTGCTCATCAAGCATAATTCCTAAGTAAGTGATGTGATCAACTTGTTTAATGACAGAGCCTTGAATGTTAATATGCAGGTTCTGAGCTGGTGGCGGCTTGCGTGGAGACCTGAATAGAACGTACTTTATTTTAGCAGAGTTAAGCTGCTAATTCATCGCTGTGCACTCAGCAACAATATTATATGCATACTTTCGCTGCAGGTAAATAATCAGGCCACCCCCTCTACCTATTCTCTCTGATCGTACTGGCATGTAATCAATAAATGCACCATGTTTCGTGAACATGAATGCATCAAAATTAACTTTCTGAGAGTTTAGCCAAATATCCAGTTCATCTTGTTTGTTTCTTATGCCACGGATATTCAAGCGTAATTAGGAAAAAACTTGGGTGAACCAACGGAGATTTTCTCTTAGCGCGGACAATTAAGTAATGAAAGATGCTTTGTTAATATCATGGAGATCAAGATGAAGAAACGTAAGCTTAGCTTCCTTAGAAATACATTGAAATGAAAGTTTTCAAAGCAGTTTTTTTTAATTTCAGGGGTGCCTATTGCAACCATTAAAACGGTCGAGTTCGGCTTGCTCGGGCAGAGCAGAGCCTCAGAGCGAGGGAGACGCACGTGCTGTTCACACAACTGCAACCTGGAGATCGCTACGCCGGTTTGTTGGCTTCGCTCAAGATGAATGGATGTCTGGCCACTGTTGCCACATTACCTGCCCGTTGCACTCCCCTTTCTTTACGGTAGAAGTAGGCTAGCGCTGCATCTTAAATACTTATTTGAAGTTCTTATCATAGATAAGCACCCGAGGTGGGGGACGCTGGCGGAGAGAGGGTCTGTCTTGGCGCTGAAACTGGAGTGCCTGGAAGCGCTCTGACTGGTGTACTAGGGGCACATTGGCCTGAGGAGGAGTGCCTAGTGTCACTGAATCATTTGACAACTCTGCCTTGGAGTTTCGTTTTGCAGAGAAGTCATGCATTTGCTGAGTTAGTGGTGCAGGAGCCAAAATATCATTTGGTAGCTCAACTGCGCCTTTCCATGTGAAAAATCTCTGCCAACCAAAGGTACCGTCTGTTTCTTCGGTACTCTGTACCATATTCACCAACTACTTTGTACGAACGTGGTGCCACTTCGTTCAGGACTCTTGTCTTGGTTATCCACGCCTTGTTTTCAGATGGACTACATCCCCTGTATGAAGACGAGGTAGAGTGCTCTTGTGTCCACGGTACTGGGCGTGCTTAGAGACAGGGCTACTTGGGCATGTGGTGTAGTCTGGCAGTCCACAGCGCAGTAGACGCCCCATCAAAAATAGACTTGGCATTCGTCCACAGTGGAAGGTGGTGTCGTGTAGCTTAGCAGTCCTCTGTAGAAGTCTCCACCAGCATACCCAGTCTTTTACATTATATGCTTTACAATCTGCACACCTCGGTTACCGAGGTAGAGTGCTCTTGTGTCCATGGTACTGGGCGTGCTTAGAGACAGGGCTACTTGGGCATGTGGTGTAGTCTGGCAGTCCACAGCGCAGTAGACGCCCCATCAAAAATAGACTTGGCATTCGTCCACACTGGAAGGTGGTGTCGTGTAGCTTAGCAGTCCTCTGTAGAAGTCTCCACCAGCATACCCAGTCTTTTACATTATATGCTTTACAATCTGCACACCTTTCTCGACAAGCCCATTTTAGCGTCGGAAACGCGGGATTGAAGTGATGTGTCTGAAGTCATAACTAGCCCCCAAGGAAGCAAATTCCTAAGAAGAAAACTGCAGCCCATTGTCGGTTAGAATCTCAAGTAGTATGCCATGTCTGCAAAAGGTACTGGAAAGCTTGGCAATGACGGAGTGAGCTCTGGTGCTCGTGAGCTCCTCAACTTCAAGATAGTTTGAATAGGCGTCATAAACAACAACATAGGTTTTACCTGCAAGCTCACACAATTCCACACCCCCCCCTTGTTCATGGTGTGTTTGGAGGTGGTCGCATTTGGACAGGCTGAACTTTGCATGCCTCAAAGTGCTCAATCATCTTCCTAATATCTTCTCCTGGCCAGAACATCAGCAATCTAGCTTTTACTTTATATTCATTGACACCTGCACGTAGCCTGCTTAACATTTCTGCTCGAAGAGTTTGAGGTACGACAACCTTGCTGCCTTTAAAGAGTATACAACCTATCCCTGACAGTTCCGGAGCAAAAGGTTTGAAATGCCCATCAAGAGGCTGATGGTCTATGAGAGCTTTCATGACCTTTGAAAGAGCTGGGTCTTTTATGATTTCTTCAACCAGTTTCTTGTTTGTTTTCTCACTCACCAAGCTGGAGCAAACAGAAATGGCATGAACTTCGACATCCTGGTCATGAGGTGGAATCCTCGCATCCTGAACGCCAGGCACTCGAGACAAACTGGCTTCCAAAACAAGAAGTTTGCCGGAAACATAACACGATTCGTAGTCATATTTCATAAGCCTGGGAAAGAGACATTGTAATCTTGGTCGTGTATCGCTCAAAGCTTTCCTGGATATCACGATTCAAAGGCTGGTGATCAGTCTCAATGGTTAATTTTTTGCCATAAATAAAATCATGAAACCCTTCACAGCCATAGACAGTTCCCAGAGCTTCCTTATAAATTTGTGAGTACCTGGTCTCCCAATCACTTAATTGCCTTGAACTATAAGCAACTGGTCGCCACTCAGACCCATACCTTTGGAGCAATGCAGTGCCAAATTCATACCTGGAAGCATCGGTTGAGACCCTTGTCTCTTTGCTGGGGTCACAGATTGCAAGGACAGGGGCATTGGTGAGGGCAGTCTTGGTGCTTTGAATTCCTTGGCGTGTTCAGGTCTCCACACGAAACTGTGGTCATCTTTCAGCAGCTCACAGAGCAGTGTAGTCTTCTCGAAAATATGAGGGAGATATTTACCAAAGTGACTAGGCCAAGGATGCGTTGGAACTCTTGCTTAGAAGTGAGTTCCGGCATCTGCAAGACCCCACTGATCAGATGTGAAGAAGGTTCTACGGCTCTTGCACTGATCCTGTCATCAAGAAAGTCAGTTTCTCTGACTCCCATTTTGCATTTGTCGGAACTGAATGTGATACCGTGCCTTGTTGCGGCATTCAGAGCTGCTGGAAGTCGCTGCTCATGCTCCTTCTCGTTTGATCCCCAAATGAGCACATCATCTACTCTAAAACCTTCAAGGCCATCAAAAACTTGAGACATAGCTTTTTGGTATACCTCGGGAACTGACGCCAAAACAAATGGCATGCGGAAAAATAGGTACAGCCCGAAGGGCGTGCTGAATGTGCAGGTGCGAGAACTGGTCTCACCGAGCGGGATTTGGTGGAACCCAGAGTTTCTATCTAACCTTGAGAACAACTCTGCACCTGTCAGCTCTGCCCCGATTTCTTCGCCTTTTGGCATCTCAAAATGCTCACGATTGAGACATTTATTAATGTTGTGAGGATCCATGCAAATGCTCAAATGGCCATTCTTCTTGCGAACTAAGACAAGTGGGCTCAAATTTCAGTTGGCTAGTCCACATTTGCAATGATACTAGCGTCAGGCATTATCAGCAGTTCCTCTTTCAGAGGTTGTTTCAGCAAGTGTGCCACCCTGCGTGTCGGCTGGGTAACGGGAAAGGCGTCGTCCTCGAGAACAATCATGTACGGGTCCGCGAAACAACCGAGGCCCGCTGAAGAGTTGTGGGTAGTCCTACAGCATCCGGTCTCGAAGAGCCGGCAGCTCCCGCGAAGTCTTTGCAGTGATCGCTGACAGGGCCGCATTCGTCGAAATCAGTCGGAATGTTTCATTTGCGGCTAGACGGAGCAAAGCTTGCTGCTTTCACACGAGAAAGTACTCTACGACGGCTTCCTTTCCTTGACACTTGATTGGTAGAAGAACCGTGCCGCTGTGTTTAATGATGTTGCAGCTGTAGCTACGCAACACTACCTTGCTTTCTTTCGGCTTCACCTTCATACCGCGGCTACTTAGCAAGCTCAGAAGATGTAAGTCAACTTGGAAAGCTGTGTCAATCTTCCCGTTGAGACCTCTGCCGCATACACTCGCTGATACCACCCAATCTGGGCCTTTCGCTTCACTGGACACTTCCAGCACTTCGAACTCGTCGGCATTCGAAACGCTTCCCGATTCCGCTTCACAGACCTCGCCACCACACACCACTTTCTCAGACCTGCAAGCCGCCGCGAAGTGGTTCCTTCGGCCACAGTTGTGACACTGTTGCCCGTAAGCTAGATACTTTTCTGTTTCCTGACTCCTTTTGCATTTAGCGAACTTCATTTGCTGCTTCTTTGCGTGGTGCACAGTCTCTGCCACCATGTCGGTCATCATGTCCCACATTTTCCTTTGTGTGGCTGCCATTTCCGCATATTGAGCCAACTTCACCGCCATCTCCATGGTTAGTGGATCTTCACGCAACAACCTTTCTCGCAACTTGCCATCTGCCGTGTCGTAAACAATTTGGTCACGTATCAAAGAGTCACGGAGCACTCCAAAGTTGCATGACTGGGCCTTGACGCGCGTCTTTCACAAAGCTCTCAATTGTTTCTCCCTCTGCCTGGACGCTGTCTCGAAACACTTAGCGTTCAAATGTTTTGTTAGTGCGCGGCTTGCAATACGCTTCAAACTTTTGCACTATACAGTCATAGTTCTCACGTTCCTCGGCTGTGCACTGAAACGTACCATATACTTGGAGGTCTGCCGGCCCCGCAACGTGCTGTAATATGGCCGACTTTTGATTGGCATTTCGCGCCCTTTCTGTCAAGGTAGCTTCCAAATAAAGCTCCGGTCGTTGGTGGAACTTATGCCAGTTTTCGGCGATGTTGCCTGCAGTCATGTGGACGCATGCCTTCCATTGTAGCTTTAACGGTGCCACTTCTGACACCATGTAACCGTTACAATGGTCATCCTCGGCTTGCGAGGGAGACGCACGTGTTGTTCACTAAAATGCGACCTGGCGACTGCTAGGCCGAGTTTGGGCTTGTCTCAAGATGGATGGATGTCTGGCCACTGTTGCCAGAATATCTACCCGTTGCACCTATGATGTCACGTTTTGGTATGCAGAGCCACCATGAACATCCTTGAACAGATCTTGAAAGCATAAAATACCATTTCAGAGGCGGAGTATTTTTAAAAAAGCGCGAAACGTATGGAGGTGTTAGTTGGAGAGAGGCCCATAGAAACACATGTAAACACAACCTACCACAATATTTTTTTCTCGTTTCGCAGAGCACAAGAAGCGGTAGCCGGTCATTAAATGTTGGCGCGATTGTTTAAGAAATGTGTAACAAAATATGCTACGTCTTTGCAGGAGAATTTGTTTTTAAAACACCTTTAAAAGGACGTGTTGTGCAGCCGTACTACATACTACCGACGGGCTCGTTATTCGCTGGGAGTTTCTCCGAATCCCGCCAGCATCTCCAGTAGCCTGATAAGCTTTCATAAGCATTGCATTTGCTAACTAATAACGGCCGTTCAAGGTGTGTAGTCTTGGGAAAACTAAATTCAAAAGGCACATATCAAACGTTATGACTAGGGAACAAAAGAGAACGGCCCGCTGTAACTAAAGCGGCTCCATTCGAGCGCTTACGACGCTGGCATCAGCGAACGCGACTTGTGTGAGCAGAAGGGGCATCCTGGTCATCTGCTGCTGAACGCGGTTCGTTTATCTTGCTTTATGAAAACTGCCTTAAGCTTAAACGTTTGCCCTTAGAGCGGCATTATTTAAGAGGGAATGTAGTCAGCGCGGCAGCCACAACACGCAACGCTGTCGCTATAGCGAGAACCCACTTGATAGCTACTTTTTATTGGGTGTGTCGGTCTCTGTACAATGAACATTTATCGAGACAGTTACATTGATTTATTATAAATGACGTTCCGTACTCTGTCACACTTTTTCTTCAAAACGTGCGCGAACTTTTACCCCCTGCAGTGATTATTAGCGCTCTCCGAAACCGTAATATAATTTTGGTAATTTTTCCTTGAAAGGGTTTCCGTGAGCCGTGCTTCCTACTCATACCCCGCAACGTTTCGCGGTGTTTTAAAGATACTCCGCCTCTGTAATGAGGTTTCATAGTTTCACAACGTGCTCTAAGTTGTGCATAGTTACTTTACACCGAATGACGAACTCATAGGCGCGCTGTGAAATCAGAAAAAAGTTTTGAAATATTTTGGTTCCATGCATTTCTACGGGCGCTAAGCCTTCTTTTCTCTGCCCATTACTCTTGCCTACAGGAAAAGTGTGCCGCCATCTATGGGAGGTTGCATGGAGCTTCCTGACAACCAGTTCAGCCGCCATGAATTGCCAAAGCAGCATGGGGCAGAGAGCTACCTGGTCCAGACCCACAACATTTGGCCAAAAATAACTCAGAAATAAACGTTGTTCTACATTAAACCCACAACAGCCAAGCTTTTGAAGCTTGGCTGTTGGCGCTCGAAGCGAACAGATGTGCTTGCGCTGCGCTCCCGTGCCTCGCGCTATTTCTTCTTCGCCCAGATTTCCTGGGCCCAACGCCTTCCTTTGGGGCCTTCTGGGTGGCCTCGAAGCCTCCCGTTTTCAGCTCCAGGAGTTCCAGAGGTCTCCACGGGCGGACCGCAAGGTCTGCTAGCGGTTTTAGGCCGCTTTTCCAGCCTGCGGACTTTGCCGGTGGTACAGCAACATCATCCCCACGGTTGTGCCAGCCCTGCAGCGGACTACCGGCGGGTCCTGTTCCACCAGGTGGGCTTTTCCTTATCGGAATCGCGGACGTGACCGCTCGTCGGGGGCGGCCTCTGCGGGTCGCTCCCCGTTTTTCAGCCGCTTCTCGCGGTCCATGGACTTTGACTCTGCGAGCCTCGCGTAACACTAGCGAGGCCAAGCACCGGCCGCGCCCTGTGGTGGCCGGGTAGGAGGTCCCCTGCGGCCGCGGGCATGGAGGGCTAGACCTCGTCTCCTGCGGGCTCGTCCTCGGGACCGACTTCGCGTGCGGAGACGCCGCGACCCGAATCCCCGGACGACATATTGGTAGCGGAGCCATCCATTGCAACACCGTCGACCAGGTCCCCGGTCTCGGACCACGGTGAAGCTACATTTCTTCAGGCCATGCAGGCGCAACCTATGTCATCTATTACTGCAGCGCCACTCGTTATCTCTGCCGATACTCCGCAGAATTTGGAGGCCGGCACTTCGGCTGCGGTCGGCCTCGCCTCGAGGTTCCGGTTTCCGGCGAGAAGGCGCAGGCTCCACTTGATGCTCCTGCAGTGTGGGCTCGGTCCCGCACGAGATCCTAAACCTTGGCTTCGCGGCAATGATGCCGTTCCCCGAGGGCACGAAACACCATGAGACCTTGGTGAACTACTCAAACGCGCCTGAACACAAAATTGGCAGTCAGGCACGAATTTTCCGATGAACCTGTTCGGGAAAGACTGCTGCGCCCACTACCAGGTGCTGGCATGACTCCCGAGGCCGCGCTGACATCCTGCGATCGATGTGGTATGCGGAGAAGCGCGACTTCGCCGAGGCCAGGGCGCGGGCGGAATCGGCGGAGGCTCGCCTCATTGCTGCTCCGCCTCCAACTCATCAGCCCACCTTTGTGGAGATCCTACGGGGCTCGACCGGCAGCAGCGACGCCCCGGTCACAGCTCAGCAGCGGCCGCAGGCTCAACAATCTGAACAGCGGCAAGTGAACCATGTTGCCTTTGTAACATCTACCGCGCCGGTATCTGCGACGCGGCGCAACTAATCCAGACCCTTAAGGCAAATATAAATCCAGAAGAAGCCGGTATCGGACAGGTTACGCTGCGGCCTACACCTAATGGTGTTACCGTACTGGCAAGAGATAGGGACAGAGTCACAAATCTGCGCCAAGCAGTCCAAGATAACGAAGTTGCTAGAAACTTGTTACGGGTCCGCGTTGTGGATCGCCGCCGTCCCCACATTAGACTATGGGGCGCAGATCCAGATGTAACGGACACCGAGGTCATAGAGAACATTAATGCAAAAAACCCTGGCGTAAATCTAGCTCCGCAGACCACAACGCGGCGAACACGTTCAAGGCTCGAGACGGAACTAAAACACACATATTATCTATGGCGCCAGACGCCTTTTCACGTGTATTAGCAAAGGGGAGGCTAACCGTTGGTTGGTCGTTGGCGTTAGTTGCGGAAGATCGGCACGTAAATATGTGCACCTTCTGCGCAAGCTACGGTCACTTCTAACCGACGAGTTCTCTGCACTTACCTGTGGAAGCTTGTCGAAAACCTTCCTTAATCAATTCTTTTCTGCCAAAGCATATCTTAGAAGCACCATTCTTTTCCTACTATTCTTTTCAACACTTCTTCGATATTGAATTAAGAACCTTACAGCAACTTTTAGTAAGGTAATGTCAACTGGTGCTTTTAGATTCTTTTTCTCGGCAGTAAAAACATTTGCCCTTGAGGACTGGCTCCCCTCTTTTTCCCCATCGGGCCTTTATGCCACTCTGCAGTTGTGTGTTCCTTTTTTAATTCAACACAGATCTGATTCTAAAGGCACAGTGTGCCTGTCAAGTTCTACTAATAATGCGGTTTTCCATATCTTCGATGTGGCTGTGGATTTTCCCACGGGCAGGGGTTTTCACATTTCATTTATTTTTAAATTAGATTCAGGCGCGTCACATTTCACGGCTTCATTTATTTATGAATCATTAGGTAGGGACGTTGGGAAAGGGCGTTTCATGAGAGAAATAAAATCGCCTGTTGGGGACTTCTTCCAGACGTGTCGGGTGATACTGCACAGGCTTGTTTGCTATGCAAACACACATAAACCAAATACAGTGGTAGCTTTTGTTTTCTTTTTCTCTTTTTTTTTGTGTTTTTTTTTTGCTTTTCATTTCCTATTTCAATTTTTTTCTTTGTTGCCACTGTATATGGTCCTATTATACTTTTTGGAGGAATTTTCAAATTTTCAATACAAGGGGTCACAGCATTGTTACAAATTATCAGAACTGTATTTGGTGTCAATATGTTCAAATGACAACTAACATATACTTTTCATTTATACAGGTAAATTTAGATCACTGTAAGAATGCGACCCCAGTATTAGTATAAAGTATTACAAATGGCAATAATTATTTTGCATTAGTATTAGACCCTTACACATTTGGTGATAAATTCATAGGAATTTCGCCAAATTGGATAGTATTTGCACATACATCTAAGCCACGCTGTGCTATAATCGCAACGAACACGCGATATGATATGTTTCCCGTTTTAATAACCACAAGAGTGGTAGCTGTTGTGTGCTCACCAACTACCGTATCATTTTTATTATTCAGTGCCTCGCACCACCGCATTTTCCCATGTCACCTACATTACATGATATAACACATGGATTAACGCTCACGCAGGACATGCAGGTCGTAATTGGGGGGGACTTTAATGCAAAACGTCGTGTGGGGACCACATCAGTCCGACACACGCGGTGGGGAACTCTTGCAATTTGCAATGGCATCAGGTTCAGTAATAATGGATGCCCCTGCATCTCCTCCTACCTACACAAACCCGTACACAGACAGTTGGATCGACGTGACCATGGCATCATCACAGTTGATGTTTTTGGGACCATCATGGCACGTACCTGACACCATTACACTTTCAGAGCATAAATATATAACAGTACAATTTGGAAACACGACCCCAAACACACAGCCCAGACTAACACATCTAGGAACAACGAGGATAATAAACTCCATATCAAAATTACGATTTTTCGATGCGGTAGTTGGTGCGCAGCTAGGTTCGCCGGAGGCATTACAATTGGTTGTAGCGAAATTTTAAACAATCTTTGAACGTCTAAGGCGAAAGAATTTAGATTCCCGGCCGCTCCGTCCAAATTCGAAAGCTGCAAATTCTAATAATTGGTGGGCGGACGAATTCGCAAAAGAAAAATCTCACGTTAGGGCACTCCGCAGGCGATATCAAAGAACAAAAGATTACTTTTTGCGGCAACAATTCGGCAAAGATTATTACGAGGCTTTACGAATATACAGAAACAACATCGCAAGAGTTCGAAACTCCGAAATGAGGAATATTGCAAAAGATTCCTTAAAATCGAAGATATTTAGACACTCATTCAAAATTGCATTTTCAAAATTACAGGCGCCGGTCATTCTCCCTTCATTGCAGAGGGATGATGGCACATTAACGACAGCCACATTAGAAACGGCCCAGTTGTTATTAGACAACCAGGTAGCTTCAGACAATAGTCAAATTGACACCCCATTATATTCGGAGATTCGAGCTCAGGCGATGAATCGCAATTTGGAAGGTCCCGAGGATGTTCCCTTCACCTACGGTAAGGTCCACCTTCCTGTCTCCATGGTGAAACGGGGAACAGCTTCGGGACTGGATGGAATTACACCTAGAATAGTTCAAGACTTATGGAAATTAAAGACAAATATTTTAATCTTCATATTTTCTTCCGCCCTACATTTGGGACATTTCCCCTTGGTATGGAGGAAAGGAAGAATCATTTTTCTCCCCAAGCCAGGCAGACCGTCAGAGTTTACATCTTCATATCGACACATAGTAATGAATTCTACACTGGGCAAAGTGTTGGTGCGTCTCTTGTATGGGCGACTGTATTACTGCTTGGCAAGATAGAATCTTCTTCACATCAATCAATTTGAATTCACGAAACAGAGAGGAACAGTTCATGCTCTCCACACTCTGATAACCAAAATTAGAGATATAAGAGCAGAAGAGCTGCACTAATATCAATATACTTCCGGGGAGCTTTTGACAGTGTCTGGCATCCCCTAGTCCTTGCATCGCTCGGGCAATGGGGATGCCCGAGAAATCTCTGTGCACTGCTGCGGTCGTTTCTATCAAACCGCGAGGTGGTGTACCACTCCAGGGCGGGAGACGCGGTGGCGCGTCCCACCTTGTGCAGCCCACAGGGCTATCCACTGTCACCGCTCCTCTCGAATATAGTAGTGCGTGGCTTGCTGAGCGGCCAATGTCAGATGGCGTGTCGCTCCAGGCCTATGCCGACGACGTTGTCGTTCTTGTACCTGGCTCGGGCAGAAGGGTTCTACAGACTTTGGCCGAGGATGCACTCAGACGAGTGACGACATGGGCGGCGACGGCCAGGGTAACCATCTGCGCTCAGAAGACGGTGTGCGTCCTGCTCTCACCTCCGAGAAGAGGCATGGGGCGCACGCCGCCAACCATTCGCCTGGATGGCGTCTGTATTAAGTTCAGACCGTCTGTCCGGGTTCTCGGAGTCTTCATAGCCCGCACTCTGTCGTTCATAGCTCATGGCGAATATCTCAAGGAGCGTGCTGAGATGTTTGCTGCGCGTCTTGGAACCCTTTTGCGCATGAGTGGCACGCTGGCACCGGAACAGTTCAGAAGGCTATACCATCAGGTCATTCTGCCATCTCTAACTTATGCCTCCCCTGTGTGGTGAACTGAGTGTCCCCACTGGGGACTTCGTGCGAGATTGATAACTGTGCAGCGGGCGTCGCTAATGGCGTTGGCTGGACGTTACTCCACAACAGGCACAAGGGCACTTCAAATTTTAATGCATGCGGCTCCGTTGCAGTTTGACCTTGATAGGTTAAGCGCGGAGTTTAGATTATTCCTATTGCGATTGGATATGACATTCGGCCAAAATTCATATGTTGCCTCGGAGATAGTGTCCCCTTTAAATGAGGCCCTTCAACATCCGTCGGAAGTAGTCTCTTTTGGACCCGTCCGTTTGGAGATGGTTGCGGCAGCGGCGAAGGCGTCGCTGCCGGCGCTCCATGTCTTCACGGATGGTTCATATACTTCCACGGCTGCAGGTGCTGCATTCGTAGCAATTACACAAACCGGCCGAATTTTGTCAGTAGGCCGGTGTAGGGTCGGGTTGGCAAACAGCGTGTATTGGGCCGAAAAAAAAGCGTTTGAAGAGGCATTGAGGTATGTGAAGCATCAGAATGGACGAACACCTGTCCACATCTACACGGACTCTCTTTCACTCCTCAATGCCCTTTCAAATTAGACCCAGAAATTGATACCATCAAACAACTTCTTAAAACGGTCGCCTCTATTCGCAGAGTAAATCTGTCGCATGTCCCAGCTCATTCGGGCGTCGTAGGGAAAGAAATAGCTGACATAATTGTATCCAAAGCATAAAAATCAATTCGAATTCGATGTTCTGCTAAATCCAGAAATTCCGTACGTACGGCATTGAAAACATCGGTAAGAACGAAATGGCAGGCCTGGTGGCGGGACAACAATGAGAATACTTTAATTTATAATTGGATATCAAACGTATTTAACATACCTCAAAATTTCCCTCCGGCGAATCCGTTGGTTACTTTACTAACGGGACACGGTCGCTTCCCGAAGGATTTTAACCACTTTGGACTCACTACCTCGTCGGCCTGTCCATGCGGTTATGTCGAGGGAGATGTGTTTCATTCCTTGACATTATGTCCCATCACATCACATTTGGCGTCTCGACTACCTAACATTCTGCCGAATGACCAACCAATGGCCAACTGGAGACGTTGGCTTGATGACAAAACATGTTGCGCGCTATTAATGCGCATATTATCAGTGGTTAGTTCTAACCTACCTGACTACACACGAATACAAACACGTAAAATGTAGCTGCAGTTTTTCCTTTTCTGGGGAGGGTTATTCAGTCCATATGAGGCAGTCATTCATGTCAGCCCTCTCCGGAATGGAGAAATGCAGCTGCTACGATATCAGATTATTGATTTTTATTTCCGTTTTAACTTTTTCCATTTCACCTATTTTTCAATTTTTTTATTTATAATTATATTTCAATTTTTCTAGCTTCTAATTTTTAATTTTGCTAATATTTTAAATATAAGTATCAATTTCATTACTGCTGTTATAAGTATTTTCTTTAATATTATTTATTTATTTTTATCACTTCTTTTCTCTAATCTAAATATTGTACATATTATTCCGGTGCAGCAAATGTATATAGGTATATATAAATATTATTTTTATTTCCTTTTTTTCCCAAATAATTTGTACATATAACTTCGATTGTATTATGTCTTGTACATCTTGCTCTGCCTTTCCGCCTTTTTTCTTTATTACAGATTGGAGTTCACAAACCCAGCCTATACCAGCATCTGCATTGATCTTGTACAATTATTTTGATCCTTTTTACTTTTTTTTTGTTTTTATTTATTTATTTTTATATATGACTGTTTATAACTTCATGTATGTACTGCCCCCCTCACACAATGCTCCATGTTGAAGGGGCCTGTGAGTAACTTGAATAAATAAATAAATTTTCTTTAATTTTACATTATCATGTTATCAAGAAAATTTAATTTCCTTTTATTTGTTTATTTTTCTTAATTATTTATTATTATTATTATTATTATTCCTTTCATTTTTTTCTTTTCCTTTCTTTCTTTTCTTGCGTGTTTGTGAATTCTTCGGGCACTTCTAAAGAAAAAAGAAAAAAAAGTCGTAAATTAAACCAGCTCTATGAGGACTGCTCACCCTCTGCTCGTTGAACCCTTAGGACATAGACGCGTTACCGTGCCTAATTTTATTTTTTCAATTGGCTTATTCCACCAAATTAAACTTTTGGCCGACTGGGCCCAATTCATTTTATTTTGATTGGCTTAAGCCTGATAATGCTCCGCAGGTGCAGGCATTTTCATATCCGCTTTATTTTTCAATTTATTTTCTAACAGTGTCAGGAATGAGACTTTGAATTGGGAATTGGGGTATGTCGGTCTCTGTACAATGAATGTTTATCGAGACAGTTACATTGATTTACTCAAAATGACGTTGCGTACGCAGTCACACTTTTTCTTCAAAACGTGCGCTAACTTTTAACCCCCTGCAGTGTTTATTAGCGCTCTCTCAAACCGTAATATTATATTGGTAACTTTTCCTTGAAAGTGTTTCCGTGAGCCATGCTTCCTACTCATATCCCGCTACGTTTCGCGGTGTTTTAAAGATACTGCGTCTCTGTAATGAGGTTTCATAGTTTCACAACGTGTTCTAAGTTGTGCATAATTACTTTACACAGAATGACAAACTCATAGGCGCGCTGTGAAATCAGAAAACTGTTTTGAAATATTTTGGTTCCATGCATTTCTGCGGGCGCTAAGCCTTCTTTTATCTGCCCATTACTCTTGCCTACAGGAATAGCTGTGCCGCCATCTATGGGAGTTTGCTTGGAGCTTCCTGACAACCAGTTCAGCCGCCACGAATTCCCAAAGCATCATGGGGCGGAGAGCTACCTGGTCCAGACCCACAACTTTCGGCCAAAAATAATTCAGAAATAAACGTTGTTCTACATTAAAAAAATGCCCCAACATTCAATATTGTGAATATAAATCACAAAAAGCAAGCGAAACAGCGTATCGATGTAAAATTGGTCCAAATTAAGTGATGGCTCTCTGTCCTTTAGGCTAAGTATTAAGCAGCATAGTAACCAATATTTCCCACCTAATAGGCACACTTAAAAAAATGTTTTGAAAATATATATGGGTGCACAGTTACTTTAGGAAGCTCTTAGGTGGCATTTCTGAAAATAGAAAACTTTTATTGGCGTCGCCTGCTTTTGTGCCTGCGCTCCTATTGATTTTGCGCTCTACATTCGCGCCTCGAGATGATGATGTGGAGGAGGAGGAGGAGGAAACATCTTAGTAACGGCACTCTGTATTCCCGAAAAAATGCGACTGTCCCGCACCAAGTAGGTCACCGGCTCATGAATCTTAGCGCACCCACGCGGATTGAAGTGCAGCGCCCTCAACTTCCCCTCTACGTTAGTGTAAGAAACTCTATGGCCCAGCCTGGCGACAGTAGTGGCACTGCAATTTGCTTACGTCACAGATCGATGTTAGTCTATAATTGGTCACGATAATCAAAATCTATCTGTTTACTTGCAAGAGTTCAGATTCTTAGTGTTGCATGAATTGGCCCTCGGCACATGTGTTGGCAAAAACTTTCAGCAGGTTTAGTCGGCAGCACCACCATGCGATTGCAGCTGGCAGTCCCTGCTTTCAGTGGCACCTTGGTCCTCTCGGTCAGCAAACTAGCCATCATATTCTAGGCCCTGTACTCTTAATTGGTTTGCGAAAAACATTTCGGACTATGAGCAAGAAGACTGCCAACCTATAATGGGCGGTAAACAAACCCAAAAAGTTTGGGGCCGAAATATACACTTCTGATCACATAAACGAAACACTGACTAAATTAGTTCACACTCCCTATCATCCTAACGTAAATTTAGGCGCTATTTTAAATTAACCCTAAAAATTGATAGAAATTAAATTAACAATCCTGTATATCTGGCAACCATATCCAGTTCAGACAAGTTGCGAAAGGTGGTGGGTGGTCGAAGGTAAACCACGTCGTCCACTACGGCGTCTTTCATAGTCTAAGTGCTGTTTTGGGACGTTAAACTTCATGCGTCCTATACCACTACATAATGGCATATTGTCACTTAGCCATTTGGCCTCGTAATATATCTATTTATAGGGGTTCGACCTGGACGGCAGCGACGAGCAAGCCGAGAGCGCAGAGAGCAGGCAGGAAAGGAACTTCAGCTTCTCCCATTCCTCGTGCACGAGGCTCGCGAAGAGCAGCTGCCGAGCGGCTGCTGTTGCAGAGGCTACAATATCACACTGTACCAAAATACAATGGATTGTTATAAAATGTCATGCGATGCTATGTAATTACGTACCTGTACCACGCTGCGATATAAATTACAATTTAAATAACGAAAATAATTGCTGTGATTTTTTATTGTGGAAAGAAAAGGGTGGTAGGGTGGGTAGTCAGCACGTGGATTAGTAACTAAAGCAATTGAGTGCTGAGCCCAAGGTCGCGGAATTGAATCTTCTCGGCCGCTGCGGTCGCAGTTTGATGGAAACATGCTGGAAACAAGACAACGTGCTGTGTGATATCTGTACTCGTTAAAGAAGCTCTGGTAGGCGAAGGTTGCCCAGAGTCGTCCACTACGGCGTCTCATATGAAAGCAGATTGCCAAACTCGAAACATAAAGGAAAATAAACAACTTAGGTTAAAGGTTGTCTTAGGCCGCGTAAAAAATTGTGATTGTGGCGTTGGCATCACGAAACAATAAAAGGAGTGCCACGAATTAAATCTGAAGACGAAACCAAAAGGATTCCCAAGGTATGCAGTTTCGACTGTGCCATGCAGATGCAGACACAGGCGGGAATCGCTTCTGCCGAAGTGGGGCAGCGTTCAAAATGTGTCATGAAGAAGTTGGCACTCTGGAGTGGAAACAAGGGCAGCAAAGAGAGGAGGTTTCAATGGAATTCCATCATGATGGCATGGGTAAGTAACCATTTCGATGATTTTTTTTTTCAGGCATCTGTTCGAGTAACCTCAAGGAAGATATATGGCGACGAACTCGCAACCTTAGAACTCGGGCCGTTTCGGCTGCGACTTTTCAACTTTGGAGGTGAAAAGTTTTCGCTTTAATTGTCTACAATATTAGGCAGAAAGTACATGATATGTTTGTAAAATTTTATTGCAAAATATAAGAATTGAACTAACTTGTTTAAAAGCTTCAATTTGCCTTCCAGAAGGTGTAATGAATGGCGTGCAATGCCAATTTCACATCGTTCGTTTGTACTTTATTGTATACAGGTGCAGATATTCTCATAAAGACGTTAAAGCAGTTTCGCTAACTCTGCGCCGGCTTGACCCTCAGCAGGTAGTGTCGCTGTTTGCAGGCATGAGACAGTGGCCCCTGCTCGGCAAAATTTTGGGATCCACGCGTAACATCTTAGCGGCACGCAAATCACGCTGTTCTAATCTCGTGCACCAAATCATCGCCCATTTTCACGAGCTGTCTTCTGAAGACGAAGTCAAAGTTATTGCTGCCGACCATGGATGCGACCGAACTCAAGTCTCACTCTGTGCCGCCCACGCAACCCCTGAGCGACCCTTCGAATGTTCAACCAAGTCTGCAGACGCCGAGGAAGGTATTAGCTGTTGAATTGTGCTCCACTGAACCCACCGGTGGAAACGAAAACGCAGCCCCCAGCATGCATGAAGAGTTCAAGGTAAATACAACCGGACTGCAAGGAACGCAGGAAACTCCTCAACGACGCATGATGAGCCCGCGCGAGGAAATGGGACGGCTACGGAAGATTGGAAGTACACCCGACGTGCGAAGCTTGCTCGGAACCCCACCAAACATAACAGACACACCTCCCAGCGAAATACGCTCGTTCAGCCCACCAACATTTGTGCCTCTTAGCTGCAGTCCCGAAGACCCTGTGAGCGGTGAGTCGGAAGCCGAGGACGTTCCACTTGATGATCCCATCCAACCTGTACCTCTTGATGAACTGGAGTAAGAGGTAAAATGCATAAGTGCTATATCCGTCTGCTGCTTTCGCCCCTTCCTGGTATCTAGGACAAGCATTTTGCAATAAAGAGTCGCTGAGCTGAGCCTATTTTTCTGCTAATTTTGCTAATAGGAAAAAAACACTCACGAGAATAGGCAATTAGGAACATTATGAAACATAAGGGACCGATATATTGTGAAGCACACAGTGGCGAGCTGATCGATAATTGCGCAAGTTGACCGCAGCGTTTCATTAAAGCTATGGTGATTACGGGGTAACGGGTTCTAATGTGACGGGGCCTGCTGCATTTCAACGCGGTAAAACGCAAAAATCCCCGAGTAATACGATGTCAGTGTAGGCTGAGAAACATGGGCAGGTAGGAATAATTCGGGCCTCTTCAGTGCACATTCAGCACCTTCTGAAAGTGCACTTCAGCGAGTGTTCGGCATTTTGCGCTCTGAATGTAAGCGCCGACGTCGAGGTCGCTCTAGTCTTTTGCGTGCGGCAGCATTGCGTCCATCATTATTATGAGCTCTCTGCCATGCACAAGTTGGAATGGGGTATGCCTGGTTGTCTTATAGTCCAAGGTGTTGTAGGGCAGAACGGTGTCCCATGTCTTCTGTTCAGCGTCGACGTGTATGGCAACCATTACTGCGAGTTTTGTTTCAGACCCTCTTTAAGTAACTTTTCTGCGGCTGGTAGGCAGTGGCCGTCAACTTCCTTGTCTGCCTGGAACTCAGGATTGCTTGCATCACCGCCGCCATAAACGCTGTTTCCCTGTCCGTATTGAGCACTTCGGGGGCGCCGTGCCGCAGAAGGAAGCGTGCGAAGAAAATCGTGGCGACCTGTGCTGCTATACGATCAGGAAGGCTTTTGCTTTGGCATTGCTAGTAACATCAGTGGCCACGATGACCCACTTGTTTCCCGTTGATGAAGTACGGAAGAGGAGGAGAATATATCCATCCTAATTTATTTTAAGGGCTTGGGTAGGAAGGGTGTCGTGTTCAGCAGTCCTGCTGGTGTGACCGGAGGTGCCTTACATTACTGAAACTCACGGCATGTTTTCAAACAATGTGAAACATCGGCGGCTAACCTTGGCAATTAGTACTTCTCTTGGAATCGGCGTATTGTGCGTGCCAGCCCGAGATACCGCTGTGGTCTAATCATAGAACGAATGCAGAAAATCCTCGTTGAAGATTTTGGGCACAGCAAGGAGTTGTGTGGTGCTGTTTGGCGCAAATGTCTTCACCAGGACGTCACTGTGTAAGGCGAAAGGCAACAAATGACGCTTCAACACAGCATGAGGGGAAACGGTATTGGCTTGCAGGTAACCGGCGAATTTTGTAGCTATGGGTCAGAGCGCTGCTGCCTCCTGAAACTCCTTCTTTTTCTTCTTCTCCCTCGTTATACGTACTGGCACTTATCACTCCTGAGAGCGTTGTCGTCTTCTACTTCCGGCACCGCATACACGGGAGTTCGTGGCAAGCAGACTGCGTCGGAATGCTTGCGGTTAAACTTGGAGACCACTACTCGCTTCACTAGTATTAAAAGTGCAGTCTAGTGAGAGTTTAATGACACACCACATTCATAAATTAGATTAAAAAGCGATGTGTAAATATTTGTAAATTTTATCAAAACCTGTATATCGTACCTGTATAAGTGGCTGAATTTTCGTTGGCAGTGCTACTCTGCACACCTTGTTGCCATTTTCCGTCGTATCGGTGGGTATTCATGAAGTAGATTCTTATATATCGCTGTTGCCTCGCTCTCAGTACCTGTGCCCCAAGTGTAGATATTGTCACGTAGTGGTGACAAGGTCGACGACACAAATGAAGGGTCGATGATTCCAGTGAAGAAACTCTTCATTGGGCTGACTTGCGCCCGCAAAAGAACTAAGCAACTCGGCGGCGGCGATAGCAACAAAAGTGCTCGTCTCATAGAGAAAGAGATTGGTAAAGAGCGGACACTCCCATAGGGCCCAGCGGCCCATTTGACTGTAGTGCACAAAGCGGCCGGCGGCAACTACTTCCGGTCTTGCTGAAAGGCGCGCGATTTGAATGCTAGCCATGCGCTGCGCCCTTCCCTGCCCTTTTGGCGCATTATTTTGGTTTTAAATAATCTGCTAGTGTTTCTATTTATTTTCAGCATGCATAACAAAAGGAAAAATAGATTCCCAGTTATCTAAACTGGCCATCAACGCAGCTGCGCCACAGCCTTTGCAAAGCAGTGTTGCGGAAAAGACGCCAAGTGCTTTGTGAAATGAATTTATCTTGCTGCATATAAAACACAAGAGATGCAACAGATGTAGACGGATGCATTGATAATACTTGACAAACATTAGGCGATGTGCACAATACAGAAAAATAAAAATACACAAGGTGGGAAACAGCACTTAGGTAGAGACAAAAAATAGCATAACTGATTTCCGAATTATTGCAAATGATATGTAACAAAACAGGCATTATAAACTACACAGTCCCAGTAGTGGCTACCTTAGCAAGGGTAACTTGTATTTTCCAGGGCAGAGAGGAGTACTGACGCTTGAGGGAAGGCCACACCATTCACTCGTCGCATCTGCCGTGCTTCGGCTGCAGTCCGTGGGTCCATGCAGTGCTGTTGGAAAAGGAATGAACATGATGCAGAAGGTTGCAATGAAATGTAAGGCCACTGCCATGCGCACACATCTGTGCATGTGGGTGGGTACTGAAAACTTGGTCAGCAGCAGTTATGGTCCAGAACAGAAAAGCTACTGTTGCAACGTAGAGGTCAGGAAATGCAGGCTAACCGAACCTATCTGAAAATGCATTTCTACAGAGCGTGGAATAACAGCCACTAATCTAACAATATTCCTCAAGAGCACTGAACAGCTGAAGCAATTCACTTCACTTTTCACTTTCACTTTAACGTTGTCCCGTTAAATGTAACGCGCCACCACGCAACTAGCCGTTCGCAAAACCGCGGCCGGCGAGCACGCCATTTTGGCTTGCCTTTCATACGCGACTTTGTGAAGCGCAGACCACCGCGCTGAGCTAAACTGCCCGAAATGCCCCGCAGTTTTACAAGAATGAAACATTTTTCACCTTGCGGTTGCCCTGTTAAACGCGACACCACGCAAAACCTCGCGCCATATCACATGTCATCGCGGCCGGCGAGCCATATTGGCGAGCGCCTTGTCATGCCTGTTGGCTGCCCTTCACGTGCGACTTCGTGAAGCGCAGACCGCTGTACTGAGCTAAACTGCCTGAAATACTGCGTAATTTAACAAGAAAGTCAAGAGTGAAACGTTTCTCACTTTACCGTTGCTCTGCTAAATGCGACACTTAGCAAAACTATAGCCGTTCGGCAAACTGCGTCAGCATGGCCGCACCGGCCGGCGAACACGCCATTTTGGCGCAACGGCGTCCCTTGGTGCCTTCCCATGCCACTTTGTCAAGCGTGACGAGCTAAACTGTTCGAAATGAAGCTGCTTCCCGGGAACACAACATATTACACCTCGCCGTGGTTGGGAACCGCCAGAGTTACGGCGTAACGAACTGCGCCTGAACAGCCGGCGCGCCTGTTCACGAGCTGCGAAACTTATTGGCACCGGCCGGCATGGTCAGCGTAAACTGCTTGAAATGCAGCGTAGTTAAGCAAAAAACGTGGCTCACCTTGCCGTCGTTTCCAACCGCTGTCGTTCCGCGCAGCAGCCCACGAGAGGTCTGTGACGCACAAGCGCGGCGAGGCACGGGCACACTACCGCTTCCTTCGACACCTTCTTGTCGTCTGCTCTGGCGGGCTACCGCTGCTGCTGCTGCCGCTGCAGCGAGTGCCGTCGCGCGCGCGTCGGTGCCGCCATCCATCAATCGGCGGCAGCGCAACAAGTCGCGCGTCATTTCCTGGGGCCAGTTTTCGCCGAGTGACCGCTCTTTACCAATCTCTTTCTCTATGCTAGTCTATCGTCGAACAAAGAATGCCCGTCAAACTCGTCAACGCTCAATTTAAAGGCTGCACAGAACAATCTAGATAACGTCGCAAACAGCTACTTCACGGACTGGAACATTGTGGAAAGACACACCAGTGTTCGGAATCTTCGAGATAGATCTCGGTGCATCTTGCGCTACAACGAAACTGATAAAGGTGTGACTCGCGACATCGAGCATTAACAAACAAAGATTACGGAACTGATACGCGATCCACAATCAGAGTGATAAGCCTGTATGCCGGCGGCTGTTGAAAAACAACAAATACAGTTTTGAAGGTTTCGCGGCATTACTCCCCCCTTAAAAAAATATCACCTCGATGTTCCAAAACAAAGCAACTTAAACATGAACACTGCGAAGTTTAAACACCACAGATTCTTTAACGCGCGTAATAAGGGTTCAGTCGTACAACGTGTACAATTTATGGGCGTGCGCGTCGCCGTAGTGATGCTGACGTTCCGTCGGGAATGACTACATAGTCCAGTGGTCCGACGTGGCGAATGATTTTGTGCGGCCCAAAGTATCGACGCAACAACATTTCACTAAGTCCGCGACGGCGAATTGGTGTCCAAACCCACTCTTGGTCTCCCGCATTGTACTTTGCGTGGCGTCGTCGTAAGTTGTATCGTCGGCTGTCGGTGCGCTGTTGGTCTTTAATACGTAGCCGTGCGAGTCGTCGGGCTTCCTCTGCACGCTGCAGGTAGGCGGCGACGTCAAGGTTGTCCTCGTTGGTTGTGCGGTAGCATTGCGTCGAGCGTCGTCGTGGGCTCCCTACCGTACACAAGCTTGAACGGGGTCGCTCTGGTCGTCTCCTGGACTGCCGTGTTATACGCGAAGATCACGTACGGCAAGATGGCGTCCCAGGTCTTGTGTTCAGCATCGACGTACAGGGTCGTCCACTCTAAGTGCGAACACGGCTCCGCGTGGCCGCGCTCCGCGGAGCGCCAGCGGATCCGGCGCGTTCGCGCATCGAAGCAAAGCCGCGCAGGCGCAAGGGGCCCGGGGGAGGAGCTTCGTGTCGTCTGCTTTCCAGCAATGCAAGCGAGGTGCGCGCCAGCGCTGTAGCAGACGACACGAAGCTCCTCCTCCGGGCCCCTGTGCGCCTGCGCGGCTTTGCTTCGATGCGCGAACGCGTCGGATCCGCTGGCGCTTCGCGGAGCGCGGCCACGCGAAGCCGTGTTCGCACTTAAAGTGGACGACCCTGTACATAGCGATCATGTCCGCGATCGTTTTGTTCAGGCGCTCCGTAAGGCAATTGGTCTGGGGATGGTACGCAGTTGTTCGTCGATGGCTTGTGTGACTGTATTCCAGGATGGATTGCGTCAACTCTGCCGTAAACGCCGTTCCCCTGTCCGTGATGAGCACTTCTGGGGCGCCGTGTCTCAAGAGAATTTGTTCGACAAAAATTTTGGCGACTTCTGCCGCGGTACTATTGGGCAGTGCTTTTGCTTCGGCGTAACGGGTAAGGTAGTCAGTGGCCACGATGATCCACTTGTTACCCATAGACGAAGATGAAAATGGGCCAAGGAGATCCATCCCAATTTGTTGAAAGGGCATGATTGGGGGCGGAATCGGGTTTAGTAGTCCTGCTGGTCTTATCGGCGGCGTCTTGCGTCATTGGCACTCACGACACGTCTTCACGTAGTGGGCAACTTCGGCAGGCAGTCGCGGCCAGTAGTACTTCTCCTGGATTTGATGCAACGTGCGCGCAAATCCGAGGTGGCCTGCTGTGGGCACATCGTGCAACGCCGGCAGAATTTCTTGCCGGAGGGTTTAGGCACTACGAGAAGCTGCGCGGTCTTGTCGGGTGCGAAGTTTTTCTTCACGAGGAGACCATTGCTTAACGCGAGGATGATAAATGTCGCCTGAACACACCAGGAGGGGAAGCGGTCTTTCCTTCCAAGTAATCGGCTAGCGCTTTTAGCTCAGGGTCTGATCGCTGTTGTTCTGCGAAACTGCTGGCGCTTACCGGTCCCAAAAAGGCGTCGTCGTCATCGTCCTTCGGGGGAGCGTCGACGGGAGCGCGGGATAAGCAGTCTGCGTCGGAATGATTCCGGCCCAACTTATAGACTACAGTCATGTCAAATTCTTGAAGTCGTAGGCTCCATCTGGCAAGGCGGCCGGAGGGATCTTGCAAATTAGCCAGCCAGCAGAGCGCGTGATGGTCGCTTGCCACCTTGAATGGTCGGCCGTATAGGTATGGATGAAACTTAGAAGTGGCCCAGATGATTGCAAGGCACTCCTTCTCGTTCGTCGAGTAATTGACTTCGGCTTTTGTGAGGGACCTGCTAGCGTAGGCGATTACTTTCTCCTGTCCGGCACTCTTCTGGACGAGAACGGCTCCTAGGCCCACACTGCTCGCGTCGGTGTGAATTTCGGTCTCGGCGTTTTCATCAAAGTGGCTAAGTACAGGAGGGCACTGCAGGCGGCGCTTAAGTTCGTCGAAGGCTTCCCCTTGCGGCGCTTCCCATTTAAAAGGTACGTCAGCCTTTTTAAGCTGCGTCAACGGTTCGGCAATGCGCGAAACGTTTCTGACAAATCGTCGATAATAAGCGCACAACCCAAGGCATCGGCGCACAGCTTTCTTGTCCAAAGGCGGTGGGAATTGTGCGATTGCAGCTGTTTTCTCCGGGTCTGGGCGAACACCATCCTTACTAACGATGTGACATAGGAACTGCAGTTCTTCGTAAGCGCAGTGGCACTTCTCTGCTTTTAGCGTTAGTTCGGATGACTTGATGGCTTCCAGCACTGTCTCCAGTCTTTTTAGGTGGTCTTCAAAGTTTGACGAGAAGACAACAACGTCGTCCAAATACACCAAACAAATTTGCCACTTCAAGCCTGCCAGGACTGTGTTCATTACTCGTTGAAATGTGGCTGGTGCAGAGCAGAGGCCAAATGTCATCACCTTGAACTCATAAAGACCGTCCGGTGTGATGAATGCGATCTTTTCGCGATATCTTTCGTCGACCTCAATTTGCCAATATCCGCTCTTCAGGTCCATCAATGAGAAGTACCTTGCATTGCAGAGCCGGTCGAGAGTGTCGTCGATGCGGGGAAGCGGGTAGACACCCTTCTTCGTTATGCTATTCAAGCGGCGGTAATCAATGCAGAAGCGAAGTGTGCTGTCTTTCTACTTGACCAAAACGACTGGTGCCGCCCAGGGGCTGTTCGATGGCTGGATTACGTCATCACGGAGCATTTCCTCAACTTGATCGCGAATGGCCTGGCGTTCTCGCGGCGATATACGATAAGGGCTTTGGCGCAGAGGTCGGGCGTGTTCGTTCGTTATAATGCGGTGCTTGGTCAGTGGTGTTTGTCGTAACTTCGATGATGACGAGAAGCACTCCCCGTAGCTTCGAAGAAGACTGAGAATCTGGTCTTTCCTGCTGAGAGTCAATGCCGGGTTGATGTCACATTTGGGCTGACGGAATCGGTCCGGTGCCTCTTCCAGCGTTTGGTCGGGGAGGGCGAATACATCTTTGAGGTCCGCTAATTCGTCGAGAAAAGCGATCGTCGTGGCCTTGTTGAGATGCCGGTATTCTTCGGCGATGTTTGTTACCAGCACCTGAGCTTGTCCTCTCCGGATGCCTCTTGCGAAGCCGACACCTCGTTCCAAGAGCAATTGGATATTTCCTTCGACGACACCTTCAGCGGTTTCGATGTCTGCGCTATCTACGCTGACTACGACGCTTGATCGGGACGGCACGGTCAATTCTTCGTCGAGGACGTTTAGAGCGACGTGTTGCGTCGAAGGCGTTGTAGAAGGTATGGCATTGTCTGCAGAGAGCTTGATGAGCTTGGATCGGAGGTCGATGATAGCCCTATGTTCATTTAGGAAGACCATGCCTAAAACCACGTCTCGGGAGCGCTGCTGCAAGACCACAAAGTTGGTGGGGCAGGTACGCCCATTTACGGTTATTCTTGCAGTGCATCGTCCCGATGGAGTAATCAGGTTGCCACCTGCGGTGCGAATTAGCGGGCCATCCCAAGTGGTGGTAACTTTCCTAAGCTGAGAGGCTAACGGTCCACTGATGACTGAATAGTCAGCTCCGGTGTCTACTAGGGCAGTGACTCTGCGACCGTCGACGGTCGCTTATTCGCATCCTCGCATTGCACATGGGCCTTGGTGTCCGATCTCGGCTCCGTCGTTTCTTCAGGTCATGGCCGGGGCATACCGTTATTATTTCACTGGGCGGCGGTGTCGGTTTGCACTCTGGTCGTGTTGTCGATGTCGTCGTGTGGAGCGGCAATGAAATAGCTGCGTCGTCGTTAGTGGTCGTCGTCGGCGGAGGATCTTCGCCTTTTGGCCTTTGAGCAACCTTATCTCCAAAGGTTGCTGCGTTTAGTTTCTCCTACGGGGACTAGGAGACCGTCATTGCACGTTACTGCGGCCCGGCGACGCAAATCGGGCATTGTACGGCGATGGGGAGCATGGCAGACGCCTTGGCGACGAGTGCTCTTCGCTGCGCGGGAAGTCGTTGATTTCCTGTGGTCGCTCGCCAGGGCGGGGACGTGGGGCGTCGACAGCGAAACCACCGAGGCCGATCCGCCTGTACGGGCAGTGACGGAGGATGTGTCCTGCCTCACCACAATGGAAGCAGAGCGGTCGGTTGTTTGCTATCCTCCAGGCGTCGCACTTTCTGGGGCTTGGAGGTCGTTGGTAGGCTTGGCGGGTGGGGGCCAAGGGGTGGTTTTCAGGAACAGGACGGTAGCGGCGAGGGCTCGGAAAGTCATCACGTCGGGGCACAGGGCGACGTAATACAGCAGCGTAGTTCATCGCTGTTGCCTCTTGTGCTGGAACAGTCGCAGCCGTCGCTTGAAGAACGCCCAGCGCCAGCTGGACTTTTTCACGGACGACGTCCGCAAGCGTCGCCACCTGGGGTTGTTGCGAGGATGGCATCAATCGGCGGAGCTCCTCTCGCACGATCTCCCGAATGAGGTCCCGAAGTTCTCTCCGCTTGCAGATGCGCTGGGGTAGTGGCTTTAGTAGTCCGGCTGAAGTGGTCACTCGTAGTGGCGCATACGGGTGTAAAACGTCTTCTCGATGGCAGACGCTTCCGTTTCAAATTCCGCCACGGTTTTTGGCGGATTTCCGACAAGACTTGCAAAAAGCGATTCTTTAACGCCTCGCATTAAAAATTTGATTCTCTCACCTTCGGTCATGTTAGGGTCGGCGCGGCGAAAGAAGCGCTTCATCTCCTCAACGTACGCAAGGACAGGCTCGTTAGGAAGTTGAAGTCTTGACTGAAGGAGGGCCTGGGCTCTTTCCCTTAGAACGAGGCTTGAAAAGGCAGTCAAAAACGCCTCCTTGGAAATGTCCCAATCCTTCATAGCTGCCTCACGATTTTCGAACCAAACTCGGGCATCTCCTTGAAGAACAAAGTAGACCTGCCTGAGTTTCGCAGCGTCGTTCCAGCCGTTGAATTCTGCCACACGGTCGAAAAGGTCCATCCAGTCTCCAGCATCTTCATCCGGTCGTCCATGGAAGCAGGGGGGCTCACGGGGTTGGACGAAAACAACCGGTGCTGTAGGCTGGGCCATTGTCAGCGTCGATGCCTTCCGAGATCGAATGGGGTCAGGCAGCAAAGCGTGTTCGGGTTGTAGGCCTTGAAGTCGGCGACTGGCTCGGTGACCTGTAGGCTGGTGTTCCAGGGCGACAGGAACACGGTTTGGGTCTTCGCTTGAAGGATCAAAGTCAGCACCTCCACCAGATGTCACATAGTGGTCACAAGGTCGACGACACAAGTGAAGGGTCGATGATTGCACTGAAGAAACTCTTCATTGGGCTGACTTGCGCCCGCAAAAGAAGTAAGCAACTCGGCGGCGGTGATAGCAACAAACATGCTCGTCGATCGTCGAACAAAGAATGCCCGTCACACTCGTCAACGCTCAATTTAAAGGTTGCACAGAACAATCTAGATAACGTCGCAAACAGCTACCAGCACGGACTGGAACATTGTGGAAAGACACACGAGTGGCCGGAATCTTCGAGATAGATCTCGGTGCATCTTGCGCTACAACGAAACTGATAAAGGTATGACTCGGGACATCGAGCATTAAAAAACAAAGATTACGGAACTGATACGCGATCCACAATCAGAGTGATAAGCTTGTATGCCGGCGGCTGTTGAAAAACAACAAATACAGTTTTGAAGGTTTCGCGGCAATATACAGTTAGCTCGACAGGTCTCAAAATACGTCCGTTGCAAAGTTTTCGTCTTGCACGCTGGTCGCTTCTCTGTCATTGGCGTAATGGTAGGACTAATAGGCCTACCATTATAAGCTTTTTTTGGTCTGTCGTTTTGTTTTGCGTGCGCCCGGTAATACGTTTTTGTGCCATTGTAGAGCTCGCGTTACGTAAATAGTGAGGCCCGTTCTACATGCTAACAGGATGGAATCTATCGTGGTACCGTTGAGGTCCTTTGCTCTAGCTGTGTGCTTTTGTCGCTTGTGTGCTTTGGTCCTTCCTGCCTGTGCCTTACATTTTGTTGCTTAGCTTATATTTATATTCTTGATATCTGTACTGTATAGTTGATATAATAAATCAGTAATGTAACAAACATGCTTTCTGGACACTCTATTGCGAATTGCGCTCTCACTCCACGGCTTTATAGGCCCCCGCGTGCTATCCTGTGAGACGCAGTACTTTCGGAAGAATCTGCATTAATAACGATGCTCAGTAGTCCGGAGCTCTTGCTGCCTTTCAGTGCGACCTTCTTTGCCTTCCACATTCGTTGGGTTGAAAACTGCACATAAACAGCAACAGCTCGAGTCCATTTGAATTTTAGAGGTTATACCTGCTGAAAGGCAATAATCCTCAAGAGGGTTGCTGGCAAATGCGACTCAGTGAATCTAGAAAAAGGACATTTTGTGCGTATGAAACATACGTAGGCGTTATGTGATTCAACGCCATGATGATGACCCCCTCCCCAGCACCCAAGGGCGCGAGTTTTATTTATTTATTTATTTATTTATTTATTTATTTATTATTTATTTATTTATGTATTACATTTACCTACAGCGAACACTGGGCATTATCGTAGGGTGTTGATTGCCAACATAAACATAAAAAACACAGAAAAGAGGAAACTAAAGCATACGAACAGTGGTAAAGTAAAAAAAAAAAGATACAAATAATCCTTCAAACTGTCATTTTAACAAACAGGACGGAAACACATTCAATGCCAAATGTACAAGACACACACAACTAAAAATATTGTTAATTTCACAATGAAGTACACTGCATGTAAGGTAAAACAGGTTCAAATAATGTTCTGAATGGCAGGCGAAAAATTAGGCACAGATACTACCTCCTCAGGGAGCAAATTTCAATCTGAAATTGACCGGGAAAGAATAAAATCTTAAATGCATTTATGCGGCTTTGGTATGGCCTGGCTTTTTCCAATTTTCCCGTTTCTTAGAATGATAATTAGGTTGTTTTAATTATGTTTTCCTATCAATTCCTGTGTTACCGTTGCTAATATTGTTGAAAAGCTTTAACCAGAAGATTTTCCTGCGTTCGGAGAGCAGTTTCTAACCTAGACTTTCCCTGATCTGAGAACCTCTAATTTTGAAGTCGTAGATACCAGTGATAAATCCTGCAGCACTTTTTTGAACACGCTCTAACTTATCTTCAGTTGTTTTTGTGAAAGTGTCCCAAGCTACATACGCGTATTCTAAAGCCGGCCTGATATTTGTGAGGTACCATGTTTCCTTCAGTGCTTTTGATGAACACTAGAAATTTGTTCAAAAGGCGACATGCTTTAGCGCATGTAGTTTGAATATGATTCATTCAGTCTAATGTCAGCGTTAATGTGACTGCCAGATATTTAACATCGTCCAGACATGGCACTAGAACATTATTTAAGAAGTATGAGCTAGAGAACTTTTTCTTTTTGTTCGAGAACTGCGCATGATTGCACTTTGTTCTATTCCAGGTCCAATTTTCATTTAACACACCAAGAACACATTTTTTCCAGATCACACTGTAACCCGCTCATGTCTTCTGCACATGACACAGAGTGGTATATAACGCAGTCATCTGCGCGCAGTCTCGCATTCTAATCAAGGCGTTCAATTAAATTGTTTATATAAACGAGAAACAAGAGCGGCATCAGGACGGATCCGTGTGGCACACTTGACAAAACTTTAACCGTTCGTGATGTGACACCATTTAGGGCCACTTGTTGCTGCCTTTCGTGGAAGTAATTTTTCAGCAAGCCATAAAGTGAATCAGGAAGACCAAGATACGATAATTTGTGTAGAAGTAAGTTATGCGGGACTACGTCAAACGCTTTTCATAAATCAATAAAAACAGCATCTATTTGTGTGCCACTGTTAAAACCATGTGCTACGTCGTGGATGAATTCAACAAGTTGTGTACTACAAGATAATCCCGAGCGAAATCCATGCTAGGCCGGGATGAAATAATCATGGCTATGAAGGTGCTTAATAAGTTCAGAATAAGCAGCATGTTCCGAAGTCCTAAAACAAACAGACGTTAAAGATACTGGTCTATAATTGATTAGCAAAATACGACAGCCACCTTTTGAAATAGGAGTTACATTTGCCACTTTCCAGTCATTAGGTATGTACTGCAAATATAAAGGCTTGCTAAATAAATCAACCAAAAAAGGTGCAATACTTTGGGAACAGCGCTTCAAGGCGTGATTTGACACGCTGTCTGGACCATGCGCAGAATGTGTGTTAAGGTTGTTCAAGAGCGCCCTAACTCCAGCTTCCTTCACAACAATGTCATTTATTTGGGGTAACTGCTCGTATAATTCAGGCACGGGTGTATCTCGGCACGCTGTGAATACAGATTGAAAATAATCGTTGAAGTAATCAGCCTTTTGAGTATCATCAGTTAACAACATCCCCTGGTGCGTGAGAGCAGGAACACCCACATTATCTTTTTTCTTACTTTTGACATATCGCTATAACTCCTTTGGGTTAGATCTTATTTTTTCCGCTAGGGGGAAACGATAGGTATGTTCTTTTTGCTGTTCTTAATTCCTACTTCAAGTTTTAGTCCGAGTTATAAGCCTGTCATACAAGTTTTGGCTTAGTGCATTCTTGAAAGCCTTGTATACCCCTGCTTTCTTTCTAATTGATAGACGCAATTCTTAATTAATTCACGGTTTATCCGTTGTACGCCTAGATGATTCTACCCTCGATGATATATATTTAGCGACCAGAACGAGCAGTTTCTCCCTGAGCATATCCCATAAGTTTTCTACGCTGCACTGACTGTTATGTGGTGCTTTTAACGCCGTCAGGGTGAAAACCCAGAAAACGTCTCGTTCTGTCAACCTGACCTTCACACTTTGCCAAGGCCAAAGTGGGAGTTAACCTGTCTGGCGACAAGTCTCGCTTAGTATAGTTGGGTGTGGTGCACTGGCACATTACCATTTGGCTGACCGCTTTGACTGCTTTACTACTTACGGGCAGTGTTTATTCAAATTATTTGGTTAACTGAGGCTAAAAATGGTACTTTACGGTGCATAATTGACATATATCGTTGCACAACTTATGCATAGAATAATGGTAGTGAACAAACAAAAGCTTTTAATTTACAGTCAATCTGTTAATTGTGAAAAACGCTTCAGCTTTTGCTAGGGTATTATGTCGGTATATCTTTGGATAGCTCAAAAGTCAATCGCACTACATTCTTTGCAGGTCCTAATTAAGTGCCATTGATTAGTCGATAAGAAATAAACATTAACCTTTACACGATAGTATCGTCATTATCGTTGGATAATGACTACAGTTGAAACGTATCAGCTCACCGCGCTGTAGAATCCCTTCAGAATTTTCACGCATCATGCTCTGGAATATTATTATTATGGAAGGGTTCATGCTATTGCATCACGATTTTACTACAATACAAGTCAGTGTAACGCTACGGTAGTGCATTTCAAAACCGGTGCACTACGCCATGGAAATGCGATGACTGCGCAATCTGTCGGAAATACCGCGAAGCATACGTCGGCTGCTTCTGCTGTGTCTATCCGCGGGTTTGTGTACGCTTCCGCAATGGTCTTGTTTCGACGGCATACGTAGAATGGGATATTCAATGACAGCGAATTTACGTTCACATAGACCTTCAGTGTTGTAAAGAAACGTTTCTTAGTCATTGGTGGCTCGATAGCTATAATTTCAAGTAAAAACGGGACTTAAACCGAAACCGTAACTCAGGCCTGATTCCCAGAACCACTTGGTGTAGTAGCACCATGACGAACACTTTGTCCTAGTAGCCTTGGCTGCATAGCCACAAAAAGTTATCCGGGAGTACAGCTTATATCAAGTTTGTTAATTAGTTTTTAATAAAAGAGTACTTTATGCATCAACATAGCCTGAATGAGTAGAATCCAAAAAGGCCAAACGTCGAAGAACAATGCAACTCGAATCAACCATAGTTAAACCGTTGACACTTTTTAGTGCCAAGTTCTGACGGCAACAACGGATTTCGCTGATGGCGGTTCGACGCCTCCTCTCTGGCCCTCTCTCTCTCCGTGAGCTTGAGGCTCAAAGCAGCCGGTGGCGATGCACCGAGCCTAGGCTGCGTTGCGTCGCATCGCACATCGTAGCCAATAAAATGCCGAAGCGGCCTCACAGCTGCACCACATGTGCTGCGCGCTCGCTCCTTGAAAACCGCCAGCCAAACCGCGTGTCACGCCAGCCTCGCGATCACGTGAACACCAGCTGCTTGGTATGCTCCTCCACCCCCTGCCGCTGGTTTAAATCGGTGCTCTCGCCTCCTTGTGACCGCTGCTCAGAGAGAGTATATAACCCCCTTAACTTCGGCTCGCTTCCTAATTAAAATCAAGATAAACTTTGCATAACATACATTAGGCTCGTTAACTAGGTTCAGCTGTGTCGACCCCTGCCAGTTTTGTTTTTGTTGGGACATCTCGGGATCCAGCCACAGTGCAGCAGTGCATGAGCAGATGTGATTCCTGTGACGTGGCTATTAAAAATAATAATAATAATGAATGGTTCACAGGAAAGGAAAATCGCAGTTTCAGTCACACTTTTTTTGTAGACAGCTGAATCGTGCCTTAAGAGAAGGGAGGGAAGTCAGAGTGGAACGCGGACAGAGAAAAAGGGGGACCGTAGTAGAGACTTCCGGGGTGTTAGACCACCTGAGGATCTTTGACGTGCACTGACATCGCACAGCACATGGACGCCTCCATCGAAATGCATCCTATTTCAATCAGTCCTTTTCGCGTGTTTTCGAGCGATGCTCCACTTTTCGCGTTCAGAACTGAAGGCCAAATAGCACATACAAATGAGATCTATGGCGCGGGTAAAATAAGTGCGACAGATGCTGAACCTTTCGTTCCTAAAAACCATTATTTTGGAGGTTATTTGAACTGCAAATAAGGCTTAGAAATGACTTCTACGGTGCAGTTCAGAAGTCCACGCGCAAAGTGGGAGATACAGTGCTTTTTCATCCTATAAACCATTCCATCGAAGGCCATTTCCAAGCCTGATTTGGCCTTCAACTGTGCACTTGGGAATGACCACTAGCCGAATGGTTTACAGGAAGGAAATGCGCGGTATCTGTCCCTTTCTCCGCGGACACTTGAACCGCTTCTTAAGGGAAGGGAGGAAGAAGGGAGACAAATCACAAAAAGGTGCCGAATCAGAGAGCTACGAAATAATTTCGAGCACCTGGCTGACATTGCACAGCCCATGAACACCTCTCCATTTCTCCTCCAACGGCACACAGTCAGGTTTGAATCCAGGTACTCCAATTCAGTAGTAGACAGCCTTAACCACTGAGCCACCGTAGCGGGGCGCATGCAGACTGAAGTGAAATCAAGCTTGGAAATTGCCTCTTACTGGATGCACGCTGCCACCACAGCTGCACGCTTTGCAGTCACGTCTGCGTGCTCCGCCGCGGTCGTGTAGTGGTTAGGGTGCTTGGCTACTGTGTCCAATGATGCAGAATCTAATCCCAGCCGCAGCGACCGCTCTTCGATGGTGGTTGAAAGCAAGGCACCCGTGTACTATTCGATGTCAGTGCACTTCAAAGAATCCCATGTGGTCTAAATTTTCAGAGCCCTCTACTACGGTGTATGATAGCTGACTCGCGTTTGGTCGTTAAACCCAAAAACGTCACCTCCGCCGCAGTACCGACCGTCACTCCGACTGCTCGCTCTCACCAGTTGTGTCACGTGGGTGACCCAGTGACTCGTTATGTACGTGGTACTCGCCGCAGAGAGGAGGGCAGCGGCATCCGAGCAGATATGCGTGCGCCTGGACAGAGAGAAGGCTAGTTTCCGCACAACGCATGCGCACGCCGCCTCTGAGAGCTGGCCGAGTGGAACGGGAAAGCGTCTGCCGACATCGCATGCACAGGGCATAAAAATTGGTCTTGCATAGAACGCCGGTGAAATTTGACGTGTTCCATGGAACACTGGTTGTGCTAGATGGTGCAACACTCAGTCGCCCACAATGAAAACTTTCGCCCCACATTTGGTTCATGTTGCACCCTCTAATTTTTCTGCCCCATTCCGCTTTCATCGCATATCCGCACAGTGGTGGTAGTGGCCCGGTAGTCATTTTCGAGAAAGCTAGAAATGTAGTCATCACGTGCATTCATTCATTATTAAAGGATGCCCAGAATAGTTATGAGTCTTCTGGCATGCGGGCACAGATGCTGCAATCAAAAAGCTGTATTGCTGAAGTTTTCTTGCCATTTAAACCATTTCGGAACGTCATGTGGTTAGATGTATGCATAATTGGGGCCGGATCGCCGAATGACTGCATTTCAAAGGAGCGCACGCGAAACCCTGACGCAGGTTCAGCGCACGGGCCCTCCAGTGGGTGGTCCAGAACCAGATTCTTCTGGACGAGCTAGCCGAACAGCTGTCGATGAGCGGCGCCGAGGCAGCTGCGATGGCGGGCCGAGGATTACCCGGCATTGATAGTATGGATGACTTCATGCGGTTAGCAAGAGTCATCAGAAAGCGGGTCCAATGCCACGTTGCTCAAGATGGCTGTGCTTAACTGGACAAGCTGAACGAGTACAGCTGCCGTGCTGTGAGGCACTACATACATCTTTATGACATTGAGGAGTGACTGAGCGCCATGGTTAGACGGCTTTGTAAACATCGCGTGAAATGATCGTTTTAACAAGATATCCCTCATTAGTTTTACTCCGCGCCGGTATGGATAAGCAAGAGTAGGTAGAAGGAAAAGCCGCTTCACTCAGAGATTTCTTTTTTTTTCTTATCTTTCTGTGCCTGAAAGCGTCCCTGCACTTTCTCCCCTACTTCCTTTTGTTTTATCATCAACATGCTTGTTGGCTTGTCCATTAATTCCTGGCCGACTCGATCCCTGGCCTTTTACGTCTCCCATGCGACATATTCATCGTGTGCTTTATGTAAAAGCTGATGTCAGAAAATACAGACGGGATATCTTATTGAAATGTTGTCCAAAAACTGCAGGCTTATAAAACCTCCACTCTCGTATAGACTGTGACCAGCAGAGGTCGGCGTCCTAGGGGGAGCGAGAATTCATTAGCTTGTTTTTTAGAGCTGAAGCTCTGCTTCTTCCATTCCCAACTTCAAGGTTTTCTGACTCTGGACATTTTGCCTTGACCTGAGACAGGTACTAACACTTCATTTCCCCCTAAACAATAAATTTCACTACACTAGAAACTGCGTTGGGAGGTTGCAAAATGATTATCTCTGCCACGAAGATTTTGTATCATTTGATTTTAACTTTTAATGTGCTTGTTTTTATTTTATAATATATTAAGTATTATTTATTTACTTTTATGCTTTTTTATTCTTATTCCTTGTTTTTACATTCTATTTCAATGTTTTAAATAACCATTAATATTTGTCATCATCATTGTTCATTATTTTATTATTATTCTGGACTTAATATATGGGCACATGTGTTTTGTCACTTGCGCTCTTTTTACAATCCGGTATAGGCAAGTTCATGACTCCTATCTTGAGCCTTTGGAGAAGAATGCCTCGAATCAATCTATTGAGTTGTGGCAATACGTTCGTAAGCGCTCCAATAAATCTGATTCGCATATCAACTTAGCCGACTCTCACGGGTCTGAAATTTCTGATGTCAATAGCTTTCAGGCATCGTCCTGAACGTCTGGCTGCAAGAGCGCTCTAATAACGTCAGTAACATTACCATAGACGGACAGTTAACAGCAAATTGTATAAAGTGTTACCCTGAGATAGTGCTATCCTTTGTTCGATCAAACGATTGTATTGTATGACCACCGCAACGGCCTTACTAGGGTGATTGTGGAAGCGTCGCTGATAGAACGGTCAGCGGATAGATGCGTCATCAAACCGTCTGTGGCGCTATCAAAAACCGAGCTGGATTTCTTAGCAAAGGTGGCATATGAATATATCGTAGTTTCTCTTACCTTCTTTCCACTAGTGTGCTCCGGAACCTCAATAAACGTTTGTTGATAGTAGCGTTTGTCCTGTCCTCACCTCGTCTGTAGTTTTTTCGCGTTTTGCTTTCTGTGTGACGATGAACCAACGCGCCCAAACATTTTCCCTTCTAAAGTGCATTTCTAGTACCTTTGGCCTGCCTACTATTTTTTTTTTCCTCTCGATTCATGTTCCCTCGTTTCGGTGCGAATGTTGAAGTCCAAGCTCAAGCTTTTCCTTGTGTATCTGATGTGTTGTGCCGGTTGACAAGTACGCATGTAAAATTTTCGGAAATTTTGAAGGTTGGAAAACATAAGGGAAAAAATAAATTTTTCCTGAAATATTGAAAACATTTGAAAAATATAAATTGTTTTTAATAATCAAGTAGTGAAGCTGCATTAAAACAGCAGTTTTGTTTTTTTTTGTTTTTTTTTTCGAGCGGAGTGCTGCTCGCGGAAATGTCGCGCTGCTTTTAGACCGTTATAAAGAGACAGATGACACCTTTCCTGCAGGTTCTAGAATATTGCTGCCATGTGAGTTGCAGCCTCCACTATTGCGTGTCAGAAGAAGTGGTCAAAATTTGTATGTGTGCACATCTAGTGCAGGCATAGACACACGGGACATGGATTACATAAGCTGTGTTCATTCGTTCCAACATAGATCTTAAATTTGAAATGAGAGGAGCAGGAATCCGTATCAGTGCGGGTAGAAGTTCTGTGTTTGTTTCACTGCGTCTTTTTCCGTAGTGCATTTTTTTTCCCGTCTCATATGTATTTTACTTCTGATTTCTTTTTTCTGCATAAATCATATGCGGAGTTCAATCTATATCTGATTTTTTTCTCTGCAATGAATCATGTGGCAGTAAGGTCTGACCATGTTTCTATGTTTTCTCCTTCCTTGTACTAGTCTAGTCTTTCTACATTTACATCCGAATGTGTTTTTTATATTTTTGTGAGTTATCTTGTACCGTTTGTTTATCTCATTTCTCCTTACATCAAACATGGAACCATATCTGCATGCAACATTTCAGTATGTTCATCATGTGTTTTTATATATGCTTACTGTTGTTCGTGCTTTTATTTTTCTCGTGCAAATGTTAACATGCAGTTCAAAGTTTGCTATATTTATCTCAAAATAAGGCATGCGTAAATAAGTGTCAGACATTGCTACATTTTAAGCTACACTCTAGTCCTTCAATATCAATGGCTCCTTCTTTCCTTTATCAAACCTTGGTAATGTAACGTTTACCGTATTTCTTGTTAGTGCAGTAAGCCATCTGACAAAAAAAAATGCTGTTTTGCCTGTGTTCTCAGTTTGCTCTAGTGAATACAGCACACGGACGTGAACGGTCAGCTCTGTTCATTTACTTATAATGTTTGGTAGACAGATTAAAGTTCGTCGCATATTAGATCATTGACATACCAAGGCGCTCTATTACTGGCTATGTGTTTGTACTTATTTATTCCTATATTGTTCTAATCTGTTCATGTTGCGTTTCAGACCTTTTATCTTACAGTTCAATTTCTATGCATTCAAATTTTATCATGTTGCCTTTAAAGGGGTTGGGACACAAAGGTTTGAGCATTTATAAGCATATTATGGTATTTCTCTGTATGTGAGGTCACAGCCAAAATCTGGACACAACGAACCTTTTACATATATCTTAATTCAGCTCCAAAAAGGCGTTAAATGCTCTTTGGCCCGATATAGAGACGCATCGTTAGCACCATTTAGTTTACTTTAATGACGTATGAAGCTCATAAGTGTGTCAGTGAATACTAGTGACGTACTATCAACGGCGCAACGACGCGCGATAAATTAGTGATCGATGGGCTGATCGGCAAGTGTCTTCGCTGGAGGATCGGCATCGGCGCCTGAACAATTTCTTCTCATCGATGAGGTGACAACCTGACTAAATGGTTTTTTTGTAATTTAATGGAAATACAAATAAGCGAATCAAGACTACATTTCATATGCTCGCGTTTCGACACTCCGCGGAAGAAGGAAAAAAAAAGAATGCAGCATTTCGTCTTCTTGAAATGTTTTAATAGACTAAGCATTTATCAAGAACTTTGTGAAGCAACCCTAATTTGTACAACCAAACTAAATAACAGCAAATAAGTTATATTTTTTCTGCAGAATTTTCTATGCGCTTGCCTACTTAGAAGCAGCCATCTACCAATTAGCACAAATTTTCTTGTTTTCTTAAGGGAATCATACTTTGTCTTTTTTTTTCCTGTTTTTCATGCCTCGAAAAAAAAAAGAGAAAAATTTCCGGTCTTTTTTTTTTTTTTTTTCTTTTCGAGCCTTCCCATCTCTACAAGGAGGGCGGGTTTGCTGTTCTCGGGCAAGAGGTATTCTCTACTAGAACGTAGGAAGCGGTGAAATCTGTATTTAAGTCACACCGAAAGGTTTCTTTGAAGAGAGCCAAGTTGCGAGCTAAGAAGCTGTGCGAACAGCTCAACCTGTTCAGCGTTAAGAAAATTGAAAGCAGCGATTATGACTCCCTTCAAATGTTTTTCTCCGCTAAGGCCCATAAAATGGAATGCCCTTTTCGCGTGATCATGTTTAAAAAAGCTTGACGTGGACGACCCATTGGCGACGAAGGATTCTGTTATTGATTTCCTGAGGTCATGCGACAACAACGCCCTAACTGCATTTTCAGTAGACATAAACGATTTGTTTTATTCATTGCCACATGACGGTCTGTTTTCCTACTTTGAGGCTGCAATCAACAATAATGGCGTGATTGAGTTTCGATACAACTGCGGTGTTAGAGTGAGTGTTTTTTTTTTTTTTTTTTTTTTAGTTTTCATCTTGCTGCCTGAAGTCTACTTTTGTTACCTTTGACAATAACATTTACCTGCGAAAGCAGATTGTTTTCATTGGGTTATCCGCCGCATCTACTTTAAGTGGTTTGTTTCTAGCTCGTTGTTCAACGTCCTTTCTGAGTGGCTGAAAGATCTTGAGATTTTAAAAATATTTCGATACGTTGCTGATTCTCTGTTTTCATTTACCCGTTTGTCATCAGTGATTCGGACGAACTTCTCGCTCTCGGAGACCTTATTACCTTGCAGATTTTGGTCTCTTTAGGATGCATGTTTTAAGTAGGTCACATTCACCACCTAATTGCCCGAGCAGAAAAGCATTAGGTTTTTATACTTGCGGCTGTATTTTGAAGATCACGTGTGTTAGGTGTATGAGCAAAGGGCCAATAAGCCTCCCCTGCCGTACAGTTTGTCGCACTCCAAGCTGGTTAAGAGGAATATCGTGCTGTCCTTCTAGTAGACTGCAATCAGCAAGTCATGCCAACATACCATTGAAAAGAGTCTTCAATCACAGGTGGCTCGTTATGAGGCAGCAGTTACCCTAGGCATATGATAGTTCCCGGAGGCCCTGCATCGCAAACAGAAATCTGAGGCTAGCCCAAGTGACGTGTAGAAACCCGAAAATAGGAGAAAAGAAAGAGAAAGCAGAAAGAAAGAGGAGATAGCTGTCTTCCTCTATACACGCATGGGTTCTCGCACAATGTTCAGAAGGTGGGGCAACGGTCTGGAGATAAAGTTTTCTTCACCGCGCCCAAGAAGCTTATGAGCCTTTGGAGGTCAAGTTGTCGCGTACGCAAAAGCCGGCGTGTACTTTCAAACACAGGAATCTCTTGGTACCTTGCCAGAGGGAAGTCGTGCACAAAATGATGCTTTCAATGGGTAGGCGCTATATTGGTCACACTGGAAGATGCCTGAGTGTCTGGCTGCAAGAGCACTCTAATAAAGCCACTAACATTGCATAGACGGACAGTTAGCAGCCCATTGTTAAAAGTAACCTGAGACACCGTACTATCCTTTGTTTGACCAAACGATTGCTTTGTATCGCCACCGCACCGGCCTGACGAGGGAGACTGTGGAAGCGTCGTTGGTCGCACAGTAAGGGGATGAATGCGTGAGCAAACCATCTGTGGCTCCAAGTAAAACCCAGCTGGATTAACCCACGTGCCACCTATGCTTAGAAGCATATGTGGCACGGCAATATGTCTTAGTTTCTCTACCCTTCTTTTCAGTGTGATACTGAAGTCTATATATATATATATATATATATATATATATATAAGGAAAGCATTGGGAGTTGTACTTTGTTTTGTTTTTTTTTTAATTTTCACTTGGATAATGACGGAAATTAGTGATGTAATCTGTTTAGGGGAAATATAATTAAACACAAAGTAGAAGAAAAAACAACGTGCCGATGGTGGGAACCGAACCCACGACCTCCGAATATCGCGTCCGGTGCTCTTCCAACTGAGCTACATCGGCCGCTGTCCCCCCTGCTACTTTCTTGGGTATTAATGTTGTCTGTATACGAACCTTGAGAGTGTTCACCAGCGCCACCCTCAACCATGGCGGCGGACGTGGAACGTCCTGTGTTACCGTCAGCGTCACGTAGAACGTGATCAATAGCGAGGGCGAAAGCTGTGCTAGAACCCTCTTACGCTACCTATGGCTTCAAGACTGTCAGAACCGAGACCCCCGTAAGCTACAAGCAGATAAATCAAGGGGAAATGAGGGTGCTCATTATAATATATATATATCCTCCGGAACCACCATAAATATTTGTTAATAGTAGCTCCGGTCCTGTCCTCACCTCGTCCTTTGTCGTTTTTGTTTTGCTGCGCTTTACTTTCTGTGTGAGAATCAACCAACAAGCCCAAACATTTTCCCTTCTGAGCCGTCGTCAAATGCGCTCGCCGCATCCAGTTAGGGATTTCTCAGCGAGAGGAGCGGGTATACCTGCACCACAGAATTCTTGAGACAAAACACTTCATATTTTAAGGTGAAAGCCTTTAATGCCTCATCGTTATCGACAGAAGGTTGTCAGCAGCAGATGTCACGCTTTCGAGAGTGAGAGTTAAAAATAAATGAATAAACCGGCCGCTTTTCTCCACCGGGAATCGAACCTCCATCCTTTGGATATTCCAGTGCTTTACTAACTGCGCCATACCCCGGGTGGCGAAACGCTCTTCATAATTCCCCTTGTCTACCGTGAGGACGACAGCGGGATTCCGCGAGTGACAGATACTGCGCCCTTACTTTCCTGTAAACGAATTATAGATGTCAAGGAGACTTTAGTGACAGCAGGCATCAACGGCGTTTGAAATTGATTTACAGGATGAATAAGGCGCAGTATCTCTCACAATTCTCCGCGGACACATGTACCACACCGTAAAGGAAGGCAGGAAGATGGGAGTGAAAGGAGAGAAGGAGATAGAGGGGCCGGTAGTGGAGGGCTACGATCCACTGCACTATAATGGCTTTCGCCTCATCGCGCTTTAATGATCCAAAGTGCCGTCTAGAATTTTTTAAGATAGCTTAGAGGGGCCGGTAGTGGAGGGCTACGATCCACCGCACTATAATGGCTTGGTTGGTTGGTTGGTTGGTTCATAGGAAGGGAAAGGCGCAGTATCTGTCACACTTGCTCTGTGGACACCTGAACCGCGCCGTAAGGGAAGGGATGAAGGTGGGAGTGAACGTGGATAGAGAGAAAGGGAGACCATAGTGGAGGGCTACGCAGTAATTTCGACCACCTGGGGATCTTTAACGTGCGCTGACATCGCACAGCACACGGACGCCACTTCGTTTCGCCTCCATAATGGCTTTCGCCTCATCGCGCTTTAATGATCCAAAGTGCCGTCTAGAATTTTTTAAGATAGCTTAGAGGGGCCGGTAGTGGAGGGCTACGATCCACCGCACTATAATGGCTTTCGCCTCATCGCGCTTTAATGATCCAAAGTGCCGTCTAGAATTTTTTAAGATAGCTTCTCGAATCGGACAGCTGTTCGGCTTAACGAGCAAGCGTTGTTTGGGCGCCATGGCTAGAAAGCGCGGGATATTCAAATATCTTCGTGTTGAATAAATAAACGCGACGAAGTATCTAATTTCGCTTGATAGGCTGGTTTTATTAATTATTATAGCTTTCCTCTTACTCTGGTGTAAATAAGATAAACATTAAATCAAATTTGGAAAATTTAAAACCTAGTACCACCGTTGCTTTCAATATGGACCACCGCATGCCGCCCCCATGCGCGTTACATGTAAACGAAGTCGCATTGCATTACCGCGGGGCGTTACGAAATGCGATGCGATGCGCTATTGTCACCTTCTTGTAAACACGGCTAGGGAAAGCTAGTTCGCTACTGCGGCGCTGCTGCCCGGAATCAATGACCTATCTACCTTTAACGATGTGTGGTTTCTAACAACATGGAACATTTGCCAGAAAGCGAGGCATGCCAGTCTTGCGGCAGTTTTCTCTCTCCGCGAGATGAACAGCGAGGAAATGCCTGGCGACTTTCCATGCAGGCGGGGGCGCTTTTGTCTTCTTAGTTTTACAGCTGCTCCCTGAAATGCCCTGTTCAGTGAGGTCGGTTACCTCTCCGAGTTTTTGAGTTCCGGAAGCAGGATCGCGTATCAGGATAAAAACGATTGTCACATCCATTGTTTGGGGCTATCATCTTCAATAAGTGTACCGTTTACCACACAGGCTGCACGAAAAGTTTGCGGTAATTTAATCACTGCAGTATTTTTTTCCTTTTCTTGGAACGCGACAGCGGCTAGAACTCGGGAAGAGGAGGAGTGATATAAAGGCGCGCGCGCATCTGAGCACGCGCTTCAATCCAGCGCGGAGCAGACGACGAAGGCCGCGCTGCGCGGAGGTTTTTCCGGTGTCTCCACGAAGGGGTATTGATGCACAGAGCGGCGCAGTGCCTCTGGCCCTGGAGGCTGAGGCAGTGCCCGGAGGTTGTCTACCCTATTGCAACACACGCTAGGGAGGCTATGAACACGTGCTCGAACACAAAAAAAAAACGCATAATAAGACAGAAACCCTGTACGTTTTCCAAAGATACAAGTAAAGTTTTCAAGCAGTCTGAGTAAATTTCTGCTATGGCAAATAAATTTGGCAGAAAGCAGCAAAAACGTTATCAATTTCTTTTCTGTAACCGTTGAGTTACTTTCCTGTGGCGGCTATTGAGCACTGTAATTTCTTTTCCACGTGGAGTAATTATATTAATACTCGGTTACTTATTAATGCAAATGCACTACTCCGGAGATTCAGAGCCTAGCAAAATCGTATAACGCTTGTATGTTCTCCTGTAGTGCTTTCCGGTTATAGCACACTAAAAATAAAAGAAAATGTCGGAGCAGAGGCTGTACATTACATGGTCCCATATAATATAAATACGTACATATACAACGTAATGGTCGTAGCTGTCGCTGCAGCGGAGTGCCTCGCGCTCAGTGGGAAGCACATTCTAGCGCAGTGCATTGTGTATCATTGTGTCCATGAACTTTCATCTCTGCGCAAAAGCTTTGCACGTCTTGCTCGGTCCAACTGCGTTAAAGCCCAGCCAAAACTTGATAGCGCTTACCTTTTGTAACTTGGCGTAGATACTCCCGGTGACGTACTTGTGTTATACTTCACCGCCGCGTCAACTCGCAGTTTGGCTCCGAATACTTTGTGAACTTCTTTGGCCCGCAGACTGAAGAGACAAATTTCAGTCACGTACTCTCGTGGGATATATGAGAAGGAAGGAAAAGAAGCATGAGCGTTCAGTGATCTATCACTCCGTATTCATATATGAAAAGCAAACAGCCCGATCTTACTGCAAACTTGGCTCTGAAAATTATTTTACTTGAGGAGACACTGAGTAGAAATTGATGTACCGATAGCGGCAAATTCAAGCACTCTAATACCGACCCCTTTGCTCTGAAAACAAAGCGATCATGAAAAAGAAAATAGAACTACCAAAAAAAATCAAATTATGAAACAAACTTGTCTCTGTTTTACAAGCCGTTTTACCAAGCAATATGCAGTGTACCAATGCCGATTTCTTTGGGAATTCATTAGCACAAACCCTGTACGCAAAACCTGTCGACAAAATCTGTCATCAAAATGTGCCGTAAATTGCTGCGAATTTTTTTCCCTATGAAACAATTTACGGAATAAATATAGATGTCCACCATGCCCCAGTTTCAGAAAGGGCTCCTTTTCCAATTACCGTGCGGTTCAGGTGTACACAGAAAAGGTGTGACAGATATTGTTCCTTTCGTTACCTGCAAAGCTGATGATATTATTAATAATAGTAATAATAATAATAATAATAATAATAATAATAATAATAATAATAATAATAATAATAATAATAATAATAATAATAATAATAATAATAATAATAATATTAATAATAATAATAATAATAATAATAATAATAATAATAATAATAATAATAATAATAATAATAATAATAATAATAATAATAATAATGAATCTTTATGTAATGTGCGCAGGAACAACCATGTGGTCTTCGGCTGCAGCACAAAAAAATGAAAATGCACACAAGTTTTACACACACAGGTAGAACACAAAAGAAGAAACAAATAACACATGAAATGAAACTGAGACGAAAAGTGTTACGGAAAGAAAGAAAACAATGAGTAGAATGCCTTATATACACAGTCAGAGAATTGTAGAGCACATCACGAAAAAAAAAAACGATAGAGAACAAAAACAAATAACTGGTATCGAATATAGTGATACAAATACACATAAAATAAAAAACCATTCCAGGCGCAACAAGTGCGTGGTACTTAAAACACAGGCTAGAAATACAGGGCAATACAATAAAGAAATAGAATTGAATGCGGGACACTGGGATTGGAAAATAAAGTTAAAATAGAAATAACAAACGGATAAAAAGCAGTACAAGATATTTTAAACAGCACTGAACAGGAGAAAAAGCAAAATGTGAAGTAAATTAAACACAATACTCAGGCAAGAAAGTGGAAGTTATATGTGATAAATACAGTTTAGAATACAAAGCTACGAACGTCCAATATAAATGGAGAGAGCAAGTGTTGGAAGATGTGAAGGTGAATACAAAAAGAGGTAAATAACCACTGCATTCTGTCCAGAGGAGAATGGGAATGAAGAGACGGAGAATCTTGAAATGGTCAGAATTGCTTCATGCTCTTTCGCGGAAAGCGCAGTATAGGAAGTGCTCTAAGAGCTGAGGACACATAATGTGGCCATGAAGGAGTTTGTACAGAAAAATCATATCAACTCTGAAACGACGGTAGCGAAGAGAAGGAAAATTCAGTTGGGTGCTCCTGGTGGAGCGAGAGGAGGAAGGTGCGCAAGGAAAACAGCATCGAAATATCCGTAAACATTTTTTTGTACTCTGTCAACCTTGTCCAAGTTCGATTTGCAAGTGCCATTCCAAACAACTGATGCGTAATGCAAGAGCGGTAGTCATATGGACAGGTAAAGTTTTAAGAATGGAAGTGGAGTACGGAACTCTCTCGAAAGTCTGCAAATGAATCCAAGTGTGCGCTTAGCACGATGAGCAATGCGTTTAGTATGAGAGGAGAAGGTGGGGGTGTGGTCAAAAAGTGCACCAAGGTCATTAATTTCATCAACCCTGTCCAACAGCACAGAATTCACAGAATAATGGTAGAGGAAGCTGTGTGTTTTACGAGTAAATGAGACAACCCTAGTTTTGGAAGAATTGAGGATGAGTGATTCTTCGCACACCAATTAGAAAAAGCAGATATGTCCAATTGCAACAACTAGCAATCTTGAAAAATATGTTGTATACCTTGAATATATTTATATCATCAGCAAAAAAAGAAACGAGGAGTTCTTGATCGCCGAAGAAACATCATTAATAAAAAAGAAGAAGAGAAGCGGGCCTAATACAGAACATTGAGGAACTCCACTGGTTGCCGGGTAAACGAAGGAGGTCTGTCCATTGATACTGAGAAAGCAAGAGCGATCAAGGAGCTAGTTGCGTAGGAGGGCTATGACTGAGATTTCGACGCTAGGGAGTAGAAGCTTTTCAAGAAGTAGTGAGTGAATAACAATCTCGAAAGCTTTGCTCATAGCACAGTACACCAGTGTCAACCTGACCTCTCTGAAGGACTGCTGCAGAGACATGCGTCATAAACGTGACTAGGTTGGTAGAAGTAGAGCGACTCGATATGAAGCCATGTTGATGCGGTACTATGTAATGTTCGAGATGTAAGGAAAGTACGTTGTGAAAAGCTAATTCGAAAAGCTTGAAGGTTGCACATAGAAGAGAAATCGGACGATTGGAAACATCAGATTTGTTTCCTGACTTGAAGACAGGAAACAGGCGTGCCATCTTCCACACGCGAGGAAAGGCCGCATTTTTTAAACAGTTGTTAAATATGACAGTCAATACTGGTACAAAAATACAACAGAAGGCTTTTATTATGGCGGCTGCAATGCCATCGGGTCCAGGAGACAAAGATAGTCTCAGATGCTTAAGACTCTCAGTTAAAAATACCTCGACAAAGAGAACGGAATTAGATGGTGCAGCAGATGGGAGGCAAATAGAATCACAATGTGGATGTTTGTAAACTGAGGAAAAATGTTGGACAAAACTGTCGGCAACATTCCGAATTTCCGACCCCTGAGAGTCAACTAAGCTGATACTCAAATCTGATTGAATAGAACGCTTGCGAACGTGTCGCCAGAACTTACTAGCACTATTTGAGGCACTCCTCTCTAAAGACTCAAGATAAGAGTTGTAGTCCCGTTTCGTTTGCAAAGAGAACGCAAGCGGCGAAACCTATCTGCCCAATTGTCAAACCCTGCGCGTTTCGCTTTACGATGGGCCCGTTCCTTAAGTTTTGACGCCATTATCAGTTTTTTTGAAAACCAGGAAGGACACTTCCTACGCGTAGGAGTATGCAGAGGTATGTACCGATGCATACCATCAACAACTATTTCAGTGAATTGACTGACTTGTTCGTTGGAATAATTAACGTCATTTAAAAAGGACCAGTCGACGCAAGAGAAGAAACTGAAAGGACCGACATAATCACCACATGCGTACGCGAAACGGGGCAAATTCTTCACCCGATCTGAATTAGCAGAAAGTAAACAGAGACAGCAGTAGTAACTAGAAGTAGAGGGTGAAATTTGTCACAGCGAGTTAGCGGTATGTCTGAACTCGCGACTCGAACACTTTCAAAATTCCATAGACAGATGTCAAGAATTTGACCACAGCAGTTTTCAATGAAATTGTGTTGCTGCTGTGAGTTAAAAACTATAAAATCAAGTAGAGTGTTACAATTACTTAATCTGCAATGATTGTTGTGAAAAGAAGTAAATGAGATCCAGTTGATACCTGGAGTATTAATATCGCCTAAAATAAGAAGTTTGTGTTTGCTATAACGAGTTATAACATGTTCGATTGAGAGCAGGACATCATCATATGCTGGAGGAGGAAGATTCGGAGGAATGTAGAAAGCTGGAAGTAAAAGTGTTTCATGTCGATTTAAAGTGAGCTCAAGCCACACACATTCTTCAACAGTTTCCAGATCAGAACGTCGAACGCACTGCTCAGAACTGTCAACAGCAATGAACACTCCACCTCCCCTTTGTTTGGGTCCTGTTTGAGAGCGGGCGCTACGAGAAACAGAGTAATTATTAGGAAAGAAATCCCTGGAAGGGATATCGCTTGACAGCCAGGTTTCGGTAACTACTACAGCGGTATAACAACAGGACAAAACGCTAGACAAAAATTCAGATCCCTTAGTCCGAAGACTTCGGGTGTTTTGATAATAGATCTTCAAATTAGGGGTCACTGCAATTTAGCATCAGTTCTGAGGGATGCGGCATATCGTCTTGAAGCTTCCCACGAAAGTCCTTGTAAATGCAACCCATCGGCCACATCGAAGGCTCAACAAGCTTACTGTACGATTCTTCCTCAACTGTACCATAGAAGGACGAGTAGGAGTCGTACCTTGTTTTCAGCTGCCGGCAGGAAATGGGGGTAACATTGATTGACTTTAGATGGTTCGTAAGGTCTACCGATGTTGTTTCGGGACTGAATTTAGAGACGAAAATATTCTTCGGACGCTTCTTTTGGTTGGCAATATTAAGGACGGATGAGCCTCGAATCCCGGCCTCGGCGGCCGCTTTTCGCTGGTGGCGAAAAGCAAGGCGCCCGTGTGCTGTGCGATGTCAGTGCACGTTAAATAACCCCAGTTGGTGAAATTTCCGGAGTCCTCCACTACGGCGTCTCCCATAGCCTGAGTTGCTTTGGGACATTAAACCCTACAAACCAACCAACCAGCAGCGGAGTAGTCCACAGACGGCTGCTCAACATAGGTAGGATTTCCCACGGACTCGGCGAGAGGACTCTCATACTGCGAGGAAGCGCGGCGCACAAGCTCCTGGCGTTGGCCGCGAACGTAGGCCCGTAGAGAGGCAATGACCTCGTCTTGTTCTGCGAAGGCCCGCGAGTTCTCCCCACGAAAGCGCTCATTCTCCTCGCGCACCTGGGCAACCTGATCGCTTAGAAAAGAGATCCCCTCAAGCGAGTCGAGGATGAGAGCCTTAAACTCACCGCCATGTTCGCCGGTCGGGGTTGATGGTGGAAAACCGGTCGGGTGGTTGGACAGGATCGGGGCGACGGAAGAGAGGAGCGTAGCTGCCGGCGCACCTCCGTCGCTAAGCCTAGCACTGTGAGACGACGACGCACACAAATTGCACACGAATGGCCGTGAGCCAGACTTCAAGAGTTGTAGCTCAACATCCGCCCAAGTGACGCACTTCGAGTGAGCACGTTTCGTGCAGTGGGCACAGTGTAAAAACTGCTGCTTGCCAAAGAGCGGGCGAGAGCGCAGCGCACATGCGTCCTTCATATAGGGATGACTACCGGCGATGTTACCTGTCCATCTTCTGGCTCTGCTCCTCCCCGTGCGGTTAACCCACCTAGTGCGATGAAGAAGCACCAAAGTCCAGCCATCACTGGCGCAGCGAGCTCATCCATCCTGAAAGTAGCCAATTAGCCAATTACCAAAAGAAGCGTCCGAAGACTATTTTCGTCTCGAAGCTCAGTCCCGAAACAACATCGGTAGACCTTACTAACCATCTAAAGTCAATGAATGTTAGCCCCATTTCCTGTCGGAAGCTGAAAACAAGGTACAACTCCTACTCGTCCTTCCATTATGAAGTTGATGAAGAATCCTACAGTAAGCTTATCGAGCCTTCGATGTGGCCGATGGGCTGCATTTACAAGGACTTTCGTGGGAAGCTTCACGACGACATGCTGCCTTCCTCCGAACTAACGTTAAATTGCAGTTTTCCCTAACCTGGACATCTGTTATCAAAACGCCCGAGGTCTTCGGACTAAGGAATCTGAATTCTTTTCTAGCGTTTTGGCCAGAGGACGGAAGCTAGCGGAGGCAGCGTCCACATTACGCCTAACCCTACACACCGACCCGGCGTACCCCACGCGGCGCAGAGGGACACTTGTCCGGCCTTAACTTAAAAAAAAAAACGCGAGGCGAGTGGAGTGGACGAATACGGAGGAAACAATCGTGGTGACCACTGTCTGATCAACATAACGATCCGCACTAAACCCCTTATCAGACTGACGGGGCAGACTAGGATGCCGGACTGGGCAAAATTTAGAAAAGAATATAATGTTACTTCTATCCAGGAGCAGGGATACCAATCCTGGACCAAACAGCTGCTGACCAGTCTCCGTTCGACGGAAACGCAGGTAAAGCTCTCTGAGGCGGTGACGGATGTGGACACCCACCTCCTTCACCCCTGGGAAGCCAGACGCAGCATGGTTAAAAGATGGCGCAGGCAGAAACATAACCGCAAGCTAAAAACCCGGATCGCGGCGATAACAAAAGAGGCGGCAAAATACGCGGCGCAACTCGCGGGCGCTAACTGGGTAGAGAGGCTTCATATAGGGTCGCTGTACTTCAACCAACTATAGTCACGTTTATGACATATGCCTCTGCAGCAGTCCTTCAGAGAGGTCAGGTTGACACTGTACTGCGATTTGAGCAAAGCTTTCGACATTGTTACTCAATCATTACTACTTTAAAAGCTTCTACTCTCTGGTGCCGAAGTCTCAATCGTATCCCTCCTACGTATCTCCTTGATCGCTCCTGCTTTGTCAGTGTCAATGGACAGACTTCCTTCGTTTATTCTGCAACGATTGGAGTTCCTCGAGGTTCTGTATTAGGCCCGCTTTTCTTCTCCGTTTTTATTAATGACGTTTCTTCCATCATCAAGAACTCGATTTTTCTTTATGTTATGATATAAAAATATTCAAGTCATACATTCTTTTCAAGATTGCTTGTTGCAATCGGACATATCTACTTTTTCTGATTGGTGTGGGAAAAATCGACTTACCCTCAATTCTTCCAATACTAGGGTTGTCTCATTTACTCGAAAAACGCACAGCTTTCTCTACCATTATTTTGTGAATTCTATGCTGTTGGACAGGGTTGATGAAATTAATTACCTTGGTGTACTTTTTGACCGCACCCTCTAGCTTCTCCTCTCATACTAAACGCATCGCTCCGCGGGCTATGCGGACACTCGGATTCGTCTGCAGACTTTCGAGAGGGTTCTGTACTCCACATCCATTCCTAAAGCTGTGCCTGTCCATATGCTTGCCGCTTTTAGAGTACGCGTCGGTTGTTTGGAATGGCACTTGTAAATCAAACTGGAACAAGGTTGACTGAGTACAGCAAACATATTTACGGATATTTCGATATCGCTTTCCTTACTCAACTTCCTCCTCTCGCTCCACCAAGAGTACCCCACTGAATATTCCTTCCCTTAACTGCCGTCGTGTCAGAGTAGATACAATTTTTCTTTACAAGCTCCTTCATGCCCACATTATGTGCCCTCCGCTCTTAGAGTACATGCTTCTACGCGTTCCGCGAAAGAGCAAGAGGGAATTCAGATCGTTTCATGTTTCTCCGTTTCTTCACTCTCATTCCCTCTTGACAGAATGGACATGTTGTTCAGCTCTTTTTGTCTTCGCCTTGACACCTTCCAAAACTCGCTCTCTTCATTTATATTGGACATTCATAGATTTGTATTCTAAACTGCATTTATCACATATAACTTCCAATTTTTAGCCTAAGTATTGTATTTAATTTACTTCACGTTTTGCTTTTTCTCCTGTTCAGTGCTGTTTAATGTATCTTGTACTGCTTTTTATCCGTTTGTTATTTCTATTTTAACTTTTAACTTTATTTTCCAATCTCACTGTCTGTCGTTCAATTCTATTTCTTTATTGTATTTCCCTGTGTTTCTAGCCTGTGTTTTAAGTATCACGCACTTGTTGCGCCTGGAATATTTTTTTATTTTATGTATATTTCTATTACTATAATCAATACCAGTTATTTGATTTTCTTCTGTATCTATTGTTTGTTTTTTTCGTGATGTGCTCTACAATTCTCTGACTGTGTATATTAGACATGCTACTTATTGTTTTCTTTCTTTCTATGACACCTTTCGTCTCAGTTTCATTTAATGTGTTATTTGTTTCTTCTTTTGTGTTCTATCTGTGTGTGTAAAACTTGCGTGTGCATTTTCATTTTTTATTATGTGCTGCAACACAAAGACCACATAGTTGTTCTTGCACACATTAAATAAAGATTGATTGATTGATTATTGTGGCTATATTTTCTGTAATAATGATTATTAGTGACGATTATAGTGGTAATAACTAGACGTAGAGGTAAATAAAAATGCGATTGCGAGAAATACTAATGCGAAAGCTTTAGTTGCCTTTTGCGGGTCCACAAAATCTTTCATCAAAGTCTGTCGCCGGATGCGATGTCATTACCTGGTGACGTCAGCACTCTTGATCGGAAATGATTTTGGTGTGCCAGGGTATAAAGCTGTATCATTCAAGCATTATTCATACGGATAAATGATAATAAATGATAACAAAGATAAAATAATACTGATAATTATCGACGGTGATAATTTTTGTTAATAAAAATAATAATTATAACTCGACATAAATGTAAAAAAAATAAAAAACTAAATAGAATAAAATAAACAATTAATGTAAACACCACAAAGAAGTTGCATTTTTACCAGTGGTCTTGAGTTTTTTGCTGTGAATGATCCTGGCGTCATTTTTGGTGTTCACATTAGGAGCATGACTCGAAAGAAGGGAATATTTATAAACAGAAATTATTCTGCAATAAATGAGCTTTTCTCTGCCGGACAAGCAGAGACATAGTCAGAAAGAGAGACAGAAAGAGCCTCAAGGGTTTAACGCGGGCAAACCTATAATGCGCGACAGCTCTAGTTTGGTGTCTTGCCTTTGTAAATGGTATATATATTTGACGCTGTCGCTCTCCTCTCGTCATCACGTGCCAGATGCACGCTCACCAGGGCTACGATTTATTCTGCTCAAGTTGCCAGAAGCGACATAGGTTTGAATCACTGATTAAATCACGCCGTACGAACGTGCCTGCGTGACTAAGGTATCGTGTCTATACTCTATAGCACTACCAAATATGAGGCCAGAGGCGACGGCCTGACAGTGAGGACTGTAGCGCCAGTGTAAAGTGGCCGTAAAGCATGTGAGATGGTACGCTTGGTAGCGTGCATTCGCAAAACACTATTTCAAATCAAACCTTATCGTAAAATCGAGTTACACATGCTATTTCCCGAGCTTATCATTTCGCAATTCTTGCTTATGCTGAAATCACGTTGCCAATGTGGCAGAGCGCTTCGAAGCAGGCCGCCTTATTTCGAAGCGAACTTGTCCTTGTTAATTGCTTTCTTTTTCGGCTGATATTGGTTGGTTGGTTGGTTGGTTTGTGGGGTTTAACGTCCCAAAGCGACTCAGGCTATCAGATATGTTCATTAATATAAACGGCGCATCAGGCATTGTTTGGCCTCTCTCACACACATATGCTATGGTAAGGCCATCCAAAAATGATAAAAAAAAGTAGCGTGCCTCTGCCTTATGTCAGACATAGCGAAACTCGTGAGCATTAAATTTTCTTTATTTTTGTATTCAGGCTGAAGATTTCGTACAACAATTGTCTAAAAACCCAGATGGCGACAATATGTCCAAGTTGCCACAGCATCTTCGTTTGCATGCAATGAACTAAAGCCTCAGGTGTGACAAACTACATAACTTCACTCAAAACACTCATCTAAAGTTTCAGAATAATGTTAGTGGTTTGGTACATAGACAGCGTCTATTTGCAACCATATCTACATACGCCGCGAGCAGACGACATGCAGATGAAGAGCTTCTAAATATAGTACGAAACTCTATGGCTGGAAAGGGCTCCTATATTCTATGCTGTTCACATTAGTGTGATGCTTTTTTGTTGTTTTCTTTCAGAGGGGCGGTCAGCCTACTGAAGGATACTAGATTGCGATTCCTGGTGACCTTAATCGTATCATCTCTTGAAATGGCGCACACCCACGGAGGAGGACCATACGATGACCTAGCTGCATAAAACGAAAACTAAAGGGAAGTCTGCACAAATACAGTGCACATGCCGACGCCATGACCTAAATATGTAGAGACCAGACAGCACGCCTGAATCAGAACTGGAGAAAGTGGAAAGCCTCAGCGTTGCTGCTGCTGTTGCAACACTACAGACTCGTCGTAATTTATTCTTTCATTTTCGTGCGTTTTGTTTTCTTTACTTCTTTCATGATTTTTTACGAATATTACCTTTTTGGTTCATTTCTAATTTTTATTTCTCCCTACGCCCTCAAAAGTTGTTATGCTAAACAAGGAGGATTATGGACACGTATGTAGAAGTATTCTTTGAGATGGAAGCCATAATTCACCCATTCCAAATATAAAGCTCACCTGGTTTCGAACATTTTATCATTGAACTCTCGCGCTGTGCAGCAAACATCGCCGTCTTCATTTTCAAAGTTCATTCATCTGCGCAAGGTATGTGCTGCGCATGCACCAGTATAATCTGCGCCTAACCACACATGCACAGCAGAAAACGTTGCCGCAACTGGGTTTCAGACCCGCGCCATAAAGAATAGATCTGCTTCCCTGGCCCAAGCACGAGAGCAATATGAAGCGCTATGCTATGACCGCAGCCGATCGCACCTCGTGTAAAGCTGCAACACACTTGCGCGCTACGCAGTGAAAATCACCGCCGCCATGAAGCTTCAACAACGCCACTCTTTCATTTAACATAGCGGAATACGCCGTGTACGAAGGCCATCTGGGTGAGTGAAGGCGAGGTCCGCGAGCGTAGAGTCGGGCGTTTTACTTTTTTTGCATTGTTCAAGGTCGCCTATAAATGCACAAGGTTACCATACATTTTTGTTTGCTTTTCCCTGTGCAAAAATTTTGACTATGAACATTATTTCCATGCTTCTCCCCCCTCTCCCGCTCTACCCTTATGTAATGCCCTGCCCAGGGTCCTTAAAGGTCAATAAATGATGATGATGAATGCACCAGGTGACGTGACAAAAAGAGGCGGCACGGTGTAGAGTAACCCACTCTCGCTAAAGACAGAGAAGTGCCAGACAACTTGCCGAGGCCGTCGAACTACGAGAAGCCAAACTATCGCTTTGCCCCGAAGCTTGCCAAGCCCGGAAGCAAGCCAAGGTCGAAGCGGCAGCAGCTTGCGCCTATGGCTTACGCTCGCGAAACTTGGTTCAAAGATGCTAGAACCTCCACAATTTTTATTGTGAATCCCCTGCTTAGAAACACCAAACGAATGCAAATCGATATTTACAATGCACCAGCGCCACTAAAGAATACATAGTTATATAAAATTACCTCAGATGTGGGAGGTTATGAGAAATGCTCCTCCACTCAGGGGGTTTGCTTTGGGCTCAATACACTTCCCTAATAAACGATACACTTTCAATGAAATCATCACTCGCCAACCGAACGTTGACGTCTGCCTAACGAACAGCCATATTCCTCTTCCGCCAACTGTGAAGGCCGAGGATAATAGACATATTGTCACGTGGTGGTGACAATGCCGTGGTCGCAAAAGAACAGACAAGCGTAGCAGCACTGAAATTAGCTCTTAATTGGGTTGACTTGCGGCCTCAAATAACTGGACAACTCGCCGGCAGCAATGATAAATTTAGCAAAAAAACTATTGACCCGCACTGATATTGGCTTCACTTTATACGCGGACGACATCACCATCTGGGCTACTCAGGGATCCTTGGCGCAAAAACAAGAAGCTCTGCAAGCCGCTATAGACCTAGTCGAGGAATTTGCCGTGGAGAGCGGTCTTCAATGCTCCCCAGAAAAATCCGAACTTATCAGGCTACACAGAAGAAATTACAAGTCCCCAGGAGAAATTCAGCTCTCTCTTGGAGACCTGATAATTCAAGAGAAGGACAAGATCAGAGTTTTGGGGCTGTGGTTGAAAAGCAATCTGAGAGTGGATTATACAATCAAAACACTCAAAACCACAGTCAACCAAATTTCCAGAATGATTAGAAGGGTGACCTGGCACCGGAAAGGGATGAGGGAGGAGGACACCCTCCGCCTTGTACAAGCCCTAGTCGTTGGCAGGATTACCTACGGGCTCCCATATCACGAAATTAGATTCACTGATAAAAGGGCCATTGACACTATCATAAGAGGAGCCTATAAAACGGCCCTAAACCTCCCGCCAACAACATCAACAGAACGTCTTTGGGCACTCGGAGTGCACAACAACTTCGAGGAGCTCAAGGAGGCAGTTCTAGAGAGTCAGAAACAACGCCTAACAACAACGCAGGCGGGTAGGGAAATCCTGTCAAAACTAGGGCTATGGCAGGCACTAAGAACTTCTGAGATCAAATCACAAATTCCGACATCCACAAGAAACAACATCTATGTGAACCCGATACCCAAGCACATGCACCATGAGTTACAAAAGGGTCGAAGGAAAGCCAGAGTCAAATCATTGGGAAAACAATTGTCTAAAGACACGGAAGTTGTCTACGTGGACATAGGGGCTTACGGCGAACCTGGCAAGTTCACAATAGCTGCAGTTGACCACAAGAAGAGGCCAAATATTCAGGCTTCGATCTATGCCAAGGATCCTGCGGAAGCTGAATCACTGGCAATAGCCATCACCATAAAAACACAAGACAACCAAAAGAAGTCATCACACGTAGTGACGGACTCCCAACCAGCCTGCAGGGACTACCTGGCCGGAAAACCTCACAAAAGAGCGTGTGCAATATTACGTTCCATCTCCCAGACGCACACAATTACATGGACACCTGGACACGAAGGCCTAGAAGGAAATGAGGTAGCGAATGATCTAGCCCGAGCTCTCACAAACCGGGCGGATCCCCATCCCTACCTCACCCCTCTCCTAGGACCCTACGGCGACAGGCTGGAACACCTACGGTTAGAAAGAAGAATTTTCTCACCACCACACAAACAACTTCCTTCCTCGGACGCTATAGACTGGAGAAAAATACAAACAAACACATTCCCTAATCTTCAAATTTCAAATAAGATAAGCCCAACAAAATACACGAGTTACTGTCCTTGGTGCGGTGCAAGCCCCACACTCTATCACATCTCTTGGGAATGCCAGGACAAACCTGACCCAACGTTAATAGTGCCATGCCCGACACACGAGCAGTGGGAGGCGGCCCTGACCAGCGACAACCTGGACCAGCAAGCCTGGATTATCCAGCTAGTCCGCAAGTCAGCTGCTGCCAGCGGAGCCCTGGACTAGGGGCACCGACCACCCAGCTCCTGCGAATTTTTACTGATTATATGCTCATTAAAAGTTTTCTCTCTCTCTCTCGCCGGCGGCGATAACAGCAAATGTGCTTGCTGATCTTCGAATCACTACCCCGTCACACCGACAAACGCTCATTTTAAAGGCGGCGAGGAAACATCTAGATACAGCCATAAACGGTGACTAGCATAACCTGGAACTTGTAGAAACTCACGCGAGTGGCCGTAATCCTCGAGATACATCTGGGCGCATCTTGCGTAACCAAGAAAATGACAAAGGGGCATCTCGCGACAACGAGCATGAACAAAGAATACAGAATCGACCCGTGCGCTAGAAACAGTGATAAGGTCGCATACCGGCGGCTGTCGAAAAACAACAAATATAGATTTTAATCCTTCGCAGCAATGTCATATGGTATACCGTTACCACTTTAATCCGGAAGCGGTCGAATCCCATACAGGATTATGGAAAGATCTTTTTTAAAGTGCACTGCACAATATACAAAAAAAAAAGAGAGAAGGCGGCGCAAAGTAACGATTAGCGTGCTCGGTTGGGGCACAGGCTTATGGTTCTAGTACCGGCTTTGACAGGTTTCTTTTTCCTTTACTTATGATTGACAGCTCGTGTGGGCACGCCATGGTTACACAATCTGTCCACAGGTCCCGTGCACGCGACTGATGAGACAAGAAATGTTTTCGATTACAAAGCTCGCTTGACTGTCAGTAAAAATTGTGGGGCTTAGGGGAATATAGACATCAAATTTCGGTGGCATTTTTCTTCTTGTGAATGATGCGTAAGTCAGTCCTGTATATCGCTCCGCACGCAGTTTTCGCCTACGACCTCTAAATAATTTACAATTGAATTTTCTTTCCTTACTAGTTTCGGTTTCAATATCCGAGAGATGGCGGTGCCGTCACAATTATGTCTTGATACGTGGCATAAACAAACAGCGATATAATCGCTCATTTTTCATTTGTAATGATTCCTGCTCTTGAGGTAGGCTAGCTTTATCATTGTAGTGAATTCAAATAACACGGAAATGATTATATTGTTGTATTTTCATCACTCGCGTGACCTAGACTTGACTGTGACGTCACAGTCATTGCTCGGCTGTTGAAACCTAAACAGGCGTGAAGCGAAATTTGGTTATAAATCATTCAGCAGTTATAGGCGAATGTGACGTCGTGATCTGCGTACAGTAATGTCCTAGGCATCATTACAAATGATAAAACACGAATCCAAAAGTTAGGTCTCTATAGTCCTTTAAACCTGGCTTGAATTGGTGATACAGCGAAAAATGCGAGCTTTGCAGCGATAGCCTCTGTAACACCGCATTTTCAAGCCATGATTTTTTCACAACTATTTAAAGTTAGGTTTTGGGGAAGGGAAGATACTTTATACTATTGAGTGGACGCCACGGAATGGCGGACACCTACACCAAGGTCATGTTTACCTATTTTTTGTTTGTAAATTGGTTTATACGAAAGGAAAGTTGCAGTATCTGTCAGACTTAAGAGAAAGGAGGAAGGCGGGAGTAAAAGCGGCAAGAGTGAAAAGATCCCGTACTGGAGGGCTATGGCATACTTTTGGTCACTTGAGGGCAACGTGCATTGATATCGCACAAAACAGGGCTGCCTCTCCGTTTAAGTTAGGTTTTCAGGAAAGGAAGGCTCAGTATACTTTTAGGTGGACAGCATGGAACCGTGGAAACCCACACTTACTTAAGTCACGGTCAATTGAAAGTCAAGTTTAGTGCCACGCGAAGAACGGCTCTACCCAGCGTCGAAGCTTTTGTTTGAATTGTAAATTCGTTTATAAGAATGTAAGGGCGCAATATCTGTCAAGGTCACTTGAAATAGAAATTATAAGACACGCGAAGCGCGGGTCCACATAGCGTAGTGAAGCTTTCGCTTCAAAACGTTATGTTCCGAAAGCTACATTGGCTACAAACTTGCTATTTTGCTGCGGCGGTACTCCGAGGAGGCACAGAGTCGTTGGCTAGCAACCGTCGCATCTGGCGGACGCGGCGCACTCGCCGCGTCATCTGGCAATCAAGAAGCAACCAGAAGGGGAAGATGTCTCGTCTTTAGTGTAGTAAGAACATAGTTAGACAACCAGAATAACATGGACCTGCAATCAAGACAGCTAATTTTATGTTGAGCCGGTCTCCTCATCAAAACAAAGTAATCGCCTCCACCTTGATTTGAACCTCCATCCCTCGAAACCCCAACCGAGAGCTTTAACCAACTGCACCCCGCCAGGATTTTTTTTTTCCAGCCTGACTGGTTTCTGCTGGTGACACGGTATTTATCTTTGCCTGCCTTTTGGTTGTGTTTTCTGTTGTGCAGCTCAGCAACGGCTGAATGCTTTGTAAATAGTCTGTGTACATAGCCCTTTCTGCACATAACCGCGCGTGATAACGTTACGCGCCGTATAGGAGTAGCGACTCTTAATTCTCCTTCTTGAGAATGATAGTTGTGATGATAATAGGCTAGTCAGCGGCGCATTTCGGGCGAGCGTGTACTCAGCATTGGACAGGATTGTATTGGACTAGATTAGATTGGACTGGATTCGATTAGACTTGATTGTAGTGATTTCGATTGGACAGGTTTGGATTGAATTGTACGGGATTGGAATGGAATGTGTTTGACTGGAATGTACTGCAGTTGATTGGACTGGATTTGATTAGACTGGATTGGTTTGTATTGGATTATAGTAGACTGGATTGGTTTGGATTACACCCAATTGGATTGGATCAGATTCGATTGAAGAGGAGTAGGCAGCCCAGCGGCAACATAAATGCTTTCGCTACGTATATCCTGGCTTAGCTGAGCTAAGCCACGGCCTTTTTTTTACGTTTCCCGCTGTGGAATTTGCGCTAAAAGGCTGCGCTCGTTGAGCGCATTGCGCATTCGCGGGATGCACCCCACAGCACGTGCTTCTGCGTGCAGCTCAGAGGAGCGCAAGCCAGTTCACAGCCTTTGATTCCTACCGTGAGCAAAATAGAAAGGGAGAGCGTGGAAGCAAGTTCCAGGAAGGCCCTTGCGCACATCAGCAACGTCTACGTCAGCCGGAGCCGTCGACACAAGAGCCTTGAAGTCAGCTCGATGGCGCGCTTTTCCCAACAGCAAGCACTGCAGGCTGAGCAAACTCAAGCTGACTCACCTGTTCCCATCAACCAAAACGAGGTGCTTGTGGTGGCTAAGTTGGGAGGCCACAAAACAGACGCACCTGCTACCAACTCGAAGAACCCCGTTAACTTCATTGTGAAATTGGTGAGATCGTTCTCGATGATGAAAGCCTGGACTTCAGTGAGATGCCCCAGTTGTAGCCTTTTAAAACTGAAATCCAGGAGCGTAGGTGCGAGAGTCAGATTTTCGCCTTGCAGATGAAACGTTTGAAGGCAAAATTGTTTTGATTCGACTGAAATGTTGCGATCAGTGTGGATTTCGCATAGAGTGAACGTAGTGGACCTTTCTTTCATTTTTGCGTCAAATACATTCTGTCGGCTCTGAATCATTGAAGCATTTTTGTGGTTTTTGAAGATTTAAACAATTGTAAACAAACTTCCATGACTCTCCGTTAATCTCAATCGCAAGTCTGGTGGTCAAATTGCAGCTCACATAACGGCAGAGCTGTAAGAAGATCACCCCGTCAACCTTCCACTACTTTTCCGGAAAAATCACGACCGCTTTCACCTCATCGTTAAGGGAAACACTATAATGTGTGAGCAGTGTGGGTGTGTTGAAACTATTGCGCACATACTTTGTGAGTGGCCTCAGTTTGAGCGTGAGGGCACTTTCCTGGCTGCTACACTTCGTCGCTTGCACTCTCGCGCTCTTACTGAAGAAAAGATTCTGGGCCCTTGGATGACTCCTTCATCAGAAAGGAAATCAGTGAAGGCGCTACTTAAGTTTTTAAAGGATTCGGGGTTGAGTTCAAGACTTTAACTGCACAATAGACTCCTTCCCTTTCCTTTTTCTCCCTTTGTTCCCCTCCCCACGTGTAGGGTAGCCTACTGGGCATTCTATTCTATTCTATTTTTTTCTCTCTCTCAAACACACCTGCTTCTCAGCATGCTTTCTCACTCGCCGCAGTGCGGTTGGGGACGTCTAACGGTTCTACTTGTGTAATGCAGCCGCGCAGTTGCCTGGAGCGATGTTACAGAACTTGATCAGTTTGCATTCAGTTCGAAAAGCTCGCTGTGTTGGGCTGGAAGCAGGCTGTTTTTTTTTTTTTCATTGCGCAAGTTAGCCCTTCGGCATACGGGTTTAAATATATTAATACAGGCCTGTGCCCCAATGAATGCCAACAGCTCTCGGTGGTGTGAGCCATGTATCCATACCCCTGTGTCAGGCGGTCTGGTAGGGTGGTAAGAGTGGCTTCTAAGGTGTGGCATGTGGGCCACGCGAAGGCCAGGACAAGTTGTTGGGAAGTGGTCTATTGTGGCCTCCATAGCAGGGGCTGGACAGAACGGGCAGTTCAGGGAAGCAGTCTGGGTGGTCCGAGAATATTTTACAGCAGGCGTTAAAGCAGCACACACGCGGATTCTTCTCAGCGTCACCTCCTCACGGAGCTTGATCCACACGGTGGAATTAAAGCACGCGTGGAGCGGCGAAGAAATTCTTTCGCAAGCACTATGGCCTCCCCTGAGGACAACTTTAACATCAGCCGAGGATATGTCACTTTCTGGGAACAGGAGGCATCATCAGTTTCTGTGAGACGGAGCGTAGTTTAGGGAGCCCACACCACACTCACAGGGCAAAGAAATGTTTGCACAATATTGCAAACATCGTTGATGATGTCGAAGGTATTAGATATACTCCGTAATGCTCGGACGGCTTTGCTGGATTCTGTAAGATCAAAATGGTCGGGGTGCAGCATATAGGCTGTCTGCTAATATAGACAAACCATCGCGAATGGCAACAAGCTCTGCTACTAGAGAAGGAAGGTGTGTTGCTTCAGTTCTATATGAACATACCTGGCGTATTTCAGGAAGCAATGATAGGATAGTATGTAAACTCTCATAGTCAGTGCGTGCTTTTACGTAAACTTGAAGCCCCCTGTAGTGTCTGTGTAATGATCTGGCTTCGCTGCTTGTACCGAATGTTGAACTTGGCGCTTTTCTCGTAGCAGACAGTTGTTTGTCATTTGTGGCCGATTCCGTGGAAGTTCCGAAGGCGTTGCTTCAAGCAGCGTACAAGACGAATAAAAATAATGCGCTAATTCAGACGCTGCAGGAATAGCTTCACGCTTTAGGTAGCGCGCTGCCCGACGCTGCTCGACGAGCTCATCAATGGTGTTCAGCTGGGCCTCCGCTTGAAGAGTGGGATTAATCGATGTCAGGCGAGGGAGGCCAGTGATGGCTTGCATTGCCTCCCTATTGACTGCTTCCTAGCGGTCCCAGTCTCTTAATGTGGGACGTTGAAATTGGGTTTGATAGACAAGCCGAGGCTATAATACAGAACGCAATAACGTTCGAGCCATGTTGCTCGAGCGCCGCCTGTTCTCTGAGCAATGCGCCAAAATAGGTGCAGGGTACTAGTGGCTTTCTGTCGTGCAGATCGAACCCTTGGCGCTGCTGAACCAGAACTGTCCAGTTCGACACCAAGGTCTCGAATTGACGAAGTGGCAGGGAGCAGAGGCCCGTTCAATGACAGCTGTAGTGGTGCTTGTAGAAGCCTGTGTATAACCCATCGGTTTGTGATAGACATAAAGTTTGTCTTTTCTGCTGAGAGGACTAGGCCAATTTTCGTGCACCACTCAGATGTCTTGTCAAGAGCAGTCTGAAAGCCTAATTCTTGGCTGCTTAGATCCGTGTGCAGTCACCATACTGTGACGCCGTCTGCGTACATCAGATAAGATATGTCCGGAATGATTGCTAGCTATTGCTAGCTATTGAATGATTGCTAGGCCAAAGGTAGGAGCGCCATGTTAAATAGTATATTGGAGCCAGCACGAATCCTCGAGGCACACTCCTCTTTACGCTAAAGTGTCCACACGTTCATTACCAATCCGTATGGAAATAGAAAATTCTTCTAAGAATGATCTTACAAAGTTACATACTCTGGGTGGGAAACGTAGCCAGCGTAGAATGGCTAGAATTGCTGAGTGGCTGATATTATCGTAGCCCTTGTGGACGTCCATTGTTAAACTGGTCCGGATTTTGCGGGATCTTCCGCCCAATAGTACCATACTTGAAAGATGTTCCAACCCATTTTGAGTGCCCAAATGAGGTCGAAAGCCAATCTGAGCTGGATGGTTCCATTTGTATCTTTCAAGCCACCATAACAGGCACATAGCTAACATGCGTTTAAGTAACTTGCAAAGTGTGGACGTAAGCGCTATTGGCCGAAGGTTGCTTAACTGAGTGGGAGACTCCCGGGCTTAGAGATTGTCACCACCTGAGCATGTTTCCAAGGGGTCGGGACATCTCCAGAGGTCCTAATTGTATTCAAATTGTAAAGCAGCCCCCCCTTCATGGATCACTGCCTTGTCGTGGCGGAGGGGCTTGCGCAACTCGATGAAGTCGTGAGCTCCGCTTTGTAGGGCCACCCAAGATAGACAAGTCACGGCAGAGAGATCTGGCAAAATGTGATTCACTGGAGAAGGTAATGGCAACCCACTCCAGTATTTCCTGTCAAGAAAATCCTATGGCCAGCCACCATAGCAATAATGATATGGCGCCGGACGATGAGCCCCCAAGTTTCAAACGCGTCCCACATGTTACTGGGGATGAACAAAGGGCGATTCCTAGTAGCTCCAGGACGAATGAAGCGGCTGGGCTAAAGCCAAAAGGACGCTCAGTTGTGGATGTGTCGGGAAGCGACCGGAAAGTCCGATGTTGCAAGGAGATATATCACATAGCAACATGGAATGTAAGATCTATGACGCAAGGTAAACTGGATGTCGTCAAGCAAGAAATGGACAGATTAAACATTGATATCTTAGGTATCAGCGAGCTCAAGTGGACCGGAATGGGAGAATTTAATTCCGGTGACCATTATGTCTTTTATTGTGGGCACGAATCCAGCAGAAGGAATGGGGTCGTTCTCATAGAAAACATAAGAATGACCAAGCAGTGCTAGGATACAACCCTAAAAACGACCGAAAGATTTCACTTCGAATCCAAAGTCACCCTTTCAACATAACAGTTATCCAAGTCTATGCACCAACCACTACTGCTGAAGAAGCTGACGTTGAGAGATTTTATGCTGACCTGAAATGCCTTTTAGACCGTCCTCCATCATCAGACTTCCTTTTTCTAATAGGAGACTGGAATGCTAAGGTGGGAAGTGAAGAAATATCCGGAATTACAAGCAAGTTTGGTCTTGGTGAGCCAAATGAAGCTGGGCAGAGGCTAGTAGAGTTTTGTCAAGGAAACAACCTGACCATAGCGAATACTCTTTTTCAACAGCACAAGAGGCACCTGTACACATGGACTTCACCGGATGGTCTGTACAGGAATCAGATCGATTATATTCTTTGCCAGCAGAGATGAAGAAGCGCTATACAAGCAGTAAAAACAAGGCCTGGGGCCGATTGTGGCACCGATCATCAGCTTCTTGTTGCCAAATTTAAGCTTCGATTGAGGAAAACGCAGAAAACTAGAAGGCCTTTCAGGTATGATCTGGATCAAATTCCATCAGAATATCCTGTGGAAGTGAGGAATCGATTTCAAGAATTATATCTAGAAGACAGAGAGTCTGGAGAGATGTGGACTGAGGTTCGTGATATAATACAAGAAGTTGCTACTAAGGTAGTTCCAAAGCAAAAGAAACGCAGGAAAGCAAACTGGTTATCCGAAGAGGCTTTGCAAATAGCTGAGGAAAGGAGGATGGTAAAAGTTATGGGGGAAAGAGAAAGATACAAGGTTCTCAAAGAGGTTTTTCAAAAAATAGCAAGGAGAGATAAGAATGCCTTCTTGAACATACAGTGCCAAGCAGTTGAGGACAACAGCCAATTGAGGAACACAAGAGCTCTGTATAAGATGATCAAAGATATCAAAGGAAGCTTCTGTGCTAAGCTGGGCGTGATAAAGGACAAACGAGGCAGGGATCTCACTGTACCTCAGAGATAAAGAAGAGGCGGCAGGAATACACAGAAGACCTGTGCATGAAGGACCCGGATGTGCAAACCCAACGTAAGACGGTTGTGATTACTATCTCGAGCCGGGCATCCTGAAGAGTGAAGTTGAATGGGCCTTAGCCAGCCTTGCTAAGAATAAAGCTAGCGGAATTGATGGCATTCCAGCTGATTTGGTTCCAAACCTCGACCATGACGCTGTTAACGTTCTGTATATATTATGTCAGAAAATTTGGACAACCCTGCAGTGGCCACATGATTGGAGGAGGTCAGTTTACATCCCCATTCCAAAGAAAGGCAGTGCCAAAGATTGTTCCAATTACCGCACGATTGCGCATATTTCGCATGCTAGCAAGATGACGTTGAAAATGCTCCTAGGTAGGCTGCAGCAGTATGTGGATCGGGAGCTTCCGGATGTGCAAGCTGGGTTTCGCAAGGGCCGAGGAACTGGAGACCAGATTGCCAACCTTCGCTGGATCATGGAAAAGGCAAGAGAGTTCCAGAAACCAATCTGCTTCTGCTTTATTGATTTTGCGAAGCGTTTAACTGCGTAGATTTCAGTAGATTGTGGCAAGCTCTCCAATGGATGGGAGTTCCAGTTCACCTCATCTGTCTCCTCAGGAACCTGTATGAAGGGTTAGAGGCCACAGTCAGAACGGGGCATGGTCTTACTGATTGGTGTCCGATTGAGAAAGGAGTGAGACCAGGCTGCATACTGTCGCCCTGTCTATTTAACCTATATGCGGAGTCCATCATGAGGAAGGCCGGTCTGGACGAGTCTTCAGCTGCAGTGAAGATTGCTGTAAAACGTATCAACAACCTTAGATATGCGGATGATACCACTTTAATGGCAGAAATTGAAGTGGAACTCAAGAGACTTCTGATGTTAGGAAGATAGTGAGAGACCGGAAAGCGTGGCGTGATATGGTCCATAGGGTCACGAATAGTCGGACACGACTGAACGACTGAACTGAACTGAAAGCAGCCACTCTAGAGCTGGTTGATCAATATTTTTAAACACTTCGTATGTCAGGCCACCCGGCCTCGAGCTTTGCGCGGTTTCGTTTGGTCATAAGCTGCAATAAACTCGGCCATTGTGAAATGTTTTTCATTACCTTCAAGGACCTCTTTGCTTGGAGGTGAGCCCGCTTCTGACGGGAGATTATTCGGGCTGATGAACCGAGGTGGAATGTGGTCGCAATCCGGAAATAAATTCCTGACCACCACTGATGCAAACTGACTTAGAGTCTGTCCAGATGCTAGACAGGCATTGCCTGCGGGGTCCTTTGCACGCGTGCCGATATTCATGGACCGAGATGTGCGCCATATTGATCGAGTAGTAGACGTTGCGTTTAGAGATGCGCACCAGTCTTGCCATCGCTGAGGAGAAAGGCACTTCTCATGTCGGCGTGCCGCTGCTGTTAGGTTGTGAAGTGTGACTCGGCGTTCAAAAGTTAGTTCTGTAATAAACGCCAATTCCACCATGCAACGAGCCGCCCATAGCCGAAGAAGGTGCAGATCCGGAGGCAGTCTGTTTTCCTCTACCCAACTGGAATGAGTTGCAGCTTGCAGTGCAGTGCGCAAAGCTTCCTGTGGATCCACAGTTGAGAGCAGCTTGTTGCTTAGTAGCGTTCTGAACAAGTCACACTGTGTGACCAAGCAGCAGCGTCTACGGCGGCTCCGGCAATGTGGGTCTAAACTAATCAGTAAAGGGTAATGGTCACTACCCAACAGTCTAGGTATCGACCTCATGAAACAGCACGTGCACGACACCACCATATAAGGTCTTGGAAGCAGGCGACACGCTCTTTATAACCAACTTCCGCTTTGAGTACAGGGGGAGTCAAGGTCTTGGCTACAGCAAACTGATTCTTGACCGCCTAGTAAAGAGTAGAGACATTAGCCTACCAACCAAGATCCGTATAACTCGTGCTATGGTCTTTCCAATTGTGATGTATTTATGCGAGAGTTGTACTGTGAAGAAGGCTGACTACCGAAGAATTTACGCGTTTGAATTGGGGTGCTGGCGGAGACTCTTGAGAGTTCCCTGGACTGCCAGAAGATCAGATCAGCCGATATTCCCGACCATAAACCCTAACTGGTCATTGGCGGGTCAAATTCTAAAGTTAAAGCTCAGCTACTTTGGTCATCTGATGAGAAGAGAGGAGTCGCTGGAGAAAGATTTGATGTTGGGAAAGGTTGAGGGTCACCAGAGAAGGGGTAGGCAGCGAACGCAATGGTTAGATGGCATCCTCGAGGCGCTGCAGATGAAGTTATGTGATGTTAGGAAGATAGTGAGAGACCGGAAAGCGTTGCGTGATATGGTCCATAGGGTCACGAAGAGTCCAACACGACTGAACGACTCAACTGAACTGAAAGCAGCCACTCTAGAGCTGGTTGATGAATATTTTTAAAACAACTCGTATGTCAGGCCACCCGGCCTCAAGCTTTGCGCGGTTTCGTTTGGTCATAAGCTGCAATAAACTCGGCCATTGTGAAATGTTTTTCATTACCTTCAAGGACCTCTTTGCTTGGAGGTGAGCCCGCTTCTGACGGGAGATTATTCGGGCTGATGAACCGAGGTGGAATGTGGTCGCAATCCTGAAATAAATTCCTGACCACCACTGATGCAAACTGACTTAGAGTCTGTCCAGATGCTAGACAGGCATTGCCTGCGGGGTCCTTTAAACGCGTGGCGATATTCATGGACCGAGATGTGCGCCATATTGATCGAGTAGTAGACGTTGCGTTTAGAGATGCGCACCAGTCTTGCCATCGCTGAGGAGAAAGGCACTTCTCATGTCGGCGTGCCGCTGCTGTTAGGTTGTGAAGTGTGACTCGGTGTTCAAAAGTTAGTTCTGTAATAAACGCCAATTCCACCATGCAACGAGCCTCCCATAGCCGAAGAAGGTGCAGATCCGGAGGCAGTCTGTTTTCCTCTACCCAACTGGAATGAGTTGCAGCTTGCAGTGCAGTGCGCAAAGCTTCCTGTGGATCCACAGTTGAGAGCAGGTTGTTGCTTAGTAGCGTTCTGAACAAGTCACACTGTGTGACCAAGCAGCAGCGTCTACGGCGGCGCCGGCAATGTGGGTCTAAACTAATCAGTAAATGATAATGGTCACTATCCAACAGTCTAGGTATCGACCTCATGAAACAGCACGTGCACGACACCACCATATAAGGTCTTGGAAGCAGGCGACACGCTGTTTATAACCAACTTCCGCTTTGAGTAGAGGGGGAGCCAAGGTCTTGGCTACGGCAAACTGATTCGATATGCACACAGCTCACTGATGTGAAAGATGCGATATCAGACGGCTGCGTCGGAGCCGAGTGGTTTACAAGCAGAAACTCCATATTCGGCCCAGGTAGTAAGCTAGATAAGGATGTCGAAGATGCTGTTGTTGTGCGTATCGTCGCCAGCGAAAGCTTGATGGCACATTTGCCTCCTAGAAATTTATTCTCAAGAACAACAGGTTATAAAAACGCGGCAGGTTTGCCTGCTCAGGCAAGATGCGATTGCTACGAGATGTTTGTGCCGCCTGATATTGTCCTCTGCGTAAAAACAGTGGCCTAGCAACGGTACAAAAACGTGCAAATTCTAAAAGACCAATGTTTCTTTGCAACACTATTACTTTGAAACCAGGCGGTCCATACGCAAATGTGTGACATATTGACGGCATTATAAGAGACAACGTAATCATATTATGTGAGCTCGCCCTCGGCGACCCTTGAGTGAGTTATGAATGAGGAATGGTGCTTGCGACCATCTCGTTTGTCTTCTACGTGCCTTCTAGAGTAAATATTGTCTGGCTCAAGCCCTCGTGTAGCCAAACGCATGTTTTTGGTTCTGAACTATGGTTAATTGAGGGGTCTACAGCACTGCCACGTAGGGCGATACAACCAGCATGCAACCAAGCCTAACTATACGCATTTCCGGAGTTAAAAAGAAATGAAAGGGAAAGAACCCTGAATTTGTCTTCTGACTCGAAGCGCGAGCAGTGCCTAGCAGTACCTTCTTTTCATGCTGAGGAACAAATAACCTACGTGTTATAATCACCTCTCCGTCTTCAGCTAGAGCTTAACATCAAAACCCGGGCCTACCCTGCTCCAAAATGGCCAATTATATCTTTGGCGTGATTGGCTCAGTAAATCACAGTGGAGTAATGTTGCCAAAAAATAAGTCAACCGTTCTACAGCAACGTTAAGATTGCGCTCTGGCGCCTGCCATCCAAATAATAGCGTACGTTAACCTCTTCCGTGCAGCCATTTTGAATTTTATTTCAGTGAGCGTCACGAATGTCTGATTGGGTTAGTGAATTAGACTGGAATGTCAGCCTCGACGTACGTACACCGCAAAAACTTTGCTACGTCGCAAAGACAAAATAGTGTCATCGTTTTCCATTCAGGAAACTTTGATTCCGTCGCAGTGCTAATTGGCTGTGAATGCTCCGCACTGTACTGTCGGGGAGAGATATTTCCTTTTCATAAGGTAGCAGCTTTTTGCGTGCTGTTGTCGTTATTTCTTGGTATTTTTTCGTTTTTTTTCTTCACCCGTATATACCCGAAGTGGTAGAACAAACACCGTTGTGGTATTGCAATCCTGTGTGTGCCACACGTGTATCGTCCCAGGTGCAAAGACCGTTGCACCACCGCAACCACCGCAAAGTGCAACCATAGCAACATGTGAAAAATTTAGCTTTGCTTAAGCACGTTTGCATCTGCCTTCAAGTCTGTTTCTTTAGAAGTGGCCACTCTGCTCCAGAATGAGGGGAAGAGCAAAGAGAAGATTTTCATAAGAGCCGACTATGATGTATGGGATGAGCCGCTCTTGCTAAATTTGTTTAATGCGTGATCTGTTCGTGAAACCGCAATAAAAATGTGAGGCACCTAACAGCCGACCATCCAGCGCTGTTTCAGCTGCCGCATTGTAATGTTAAAAAATAAAAACTTAACGTGTTTTTACTGCGTTATAAACTTGGAAACATCAGTGTGCAAATTTCGTCAATTTTTATTGCACAGGGTAAGGATTAATTTACTGCACTTAAATGCTGCAATTTGTATCCAATCTGGTCCACTGACTGCAAAATTACATCACTTATGCTTCCTTCACGTGTAATCTTTCTAGATTACAAATGTACAGGTTCCAATGATGAGACTATGCAGTCAGCTCTCTCCGATACATATTATCACTTTAGGTTATGGCTACTTCCGCAGGCTTGTAGAAAAAGATTGTTTTTCCTGCGCAACCTCCGCTCTCCATGCACAGAATGCACGCCTTGTGCGCCGAGGCGTCACCTGTTTGCACAAGCTGCCTAGGAAAGATTAAGTGAAAGTTTACTGACAAAGGATCCTGCAAGGACAGAGAAACGCAACACGGATGCGAATAGGCGACAGACTGAGGATGCCTTGCCTGATGCAGCACCCTGAAACCAGCCTCTTCGTGACATTAGAAATGTGCGACCGACGCGCTCTGCCTGCACCGGCCTACCGCAGACTACCTACACGGGGGGAATTGGTCTCGATACCTCGAGAAAATCTACGGTAACCGACACGACAGGCAGCAATGAAGAAGGAAAGATGAGCAGATGTTCTGTAGTTCGGTAGTACTCACCACAAATGCTGATTATTGTACTTGCCTGTAGACTTTTGTACTCTTCCCTTCTAACTGCAGAAAATTCTGGTGTTACTACAGAACTTCCTGTTGGCACAACAAGTTAACTGTCAAACACCGTGCAGAAATTCTGTCGTGACAAGAGAGCATTTTCTGTAGATTTTCCCACAGAGAATAGGTAAATTTAATGGGAAGAAAAGTAATAAATTTCGCACGTTTGTGTGAAATGGTTGCATTTTTTTTGTATTGCACTCGGGAGTGCAGGCTGCTGATGGTGAAAGGTAAAACGAGTGTATGGCTCTCTGCCTGCGATGCTGCCCGCGGGATATTCTAAGCCTGCGTAGCCGTGAAGCTTGATGCGAGACTTATTACCGCGAGGGAAGTGGATGTTGCCAAAAGTATCATAGCCAGATGGTTGATTGCAGCTCATGGCTTTTACGCTCACTGCTCATCACTCTCGCTGTTTTCGGCTGTAGGCGCCGGTGGCAAGCGCAAGAAAAGGACGAGTATTGATGAACTCCAGCTGCATATTCGGAACTATCTGATCAGTGCCGCCTTAGACTGCTCCAAACCGGGTGTTCTCTAAATCCCGCCATACTAAAACACTTGGACCCGACGTTCACGGGTAAGTGCGAATTCTGCGGGCAGTATGATGACCTGTACCACAAGGTGTGGGCCTGCCAGCAAAATACAAATACAGAAGTAATAAGACCGCCAAATAGGAAGGGCTGGGAGGCAGCCCTGTCCAGCTCGGACCTGGAGGCCAAGCGGGCCTTGTTTCAGAGAGGCAGCGGCGGCAGCCAATGACGTCCCAGAATAGGGCCTGCCACCCAGCGCCATAACCATCCCCGCTACCCTTTCCCAAATCATATCAGTGTCACAATAAATGCTTTCTCCTCCTCCTCCTTCTCTGGTCTCCAAGTTCTTAAAAAGGCTTTATTTGCCCTCTTTTTGGTGGATAGGGAGTTGTGAGCACATGTATACATGTCCTCGATTAATGATTTTGTGCATCCGGCCAAAACTGCTTTCTGAACAATCCCCTCCTTCAGATATGCTTAGATGAAGCACCCTTGCAATTCATCAAATTCAAACGATACCCGCGACGCTGGACACCTCAAGTAACAAAGTGGAAGGTGCCAGCTGAGTTGAGTAAACTGCGAAAAGCAAAAATCGTGCGACTTGCAAAAATACCAAGATGGCAATTGTATAACTACACGACACAAGCAGTGTAATCACACCCGTGAGAACTTCAGCGGTGCCATTGCGGTTCATTCTTTGGCCCGAGAGCCTGAAACCAGAAGTCGTTAGCAGCCTCAGCGGCCATATTAACCTGGCCTCCCTGCAGAGAGATACAGTAGACCGGAAGCTTTTACCAAGAAACGTTATGCATTTGTTTCAGAAGTAATTAAGAATTCATTTTCAGGATATTTTACTCACTCTTATAAGTGGTTCCTCACTTTCCTATCAAAGAAGCCTACCATAAAGATGTCAGTCGTCTTATGCCATCTAGAATAAACTGCGAAAAGATGAATTTTTGCAAAAAAATTATACTCTACATCCTTAATAAACCTATGCTGCACTTAGTGTGATATAGACAGATCCAAATTTTTTGCCGTCTGTAACGCCCTTGTCAAACTGCCGATGGCTGGTTTTATTATTAATACACAGTAATTTCAGCATTCACCAAGGGTAGGAACAAAAATATTTCAAAACCCTGAAAAGGCCGACTGGCTGGTTGCTGGGCTCTGTAGCATGATCAGACACCGAGAAAAAATGAAGGAAGGTAATTTATTTTAGGCACCTTAAGGCATAGAACTTCTTTGTAGATTAATTCACTTAAGCGGATCGAGTCTTGCTCAAGCACTCCCTGGCATGGTGTGGCTTGGCGGTTTAGAACTGAGAAAGTGGCGCAGCGGTGTCTGTGTACTTAAAATTCCATAGACTGTGGAAAATATTCCGTAGCCCTCGACTATGGTACCTCCTCCTGTCTTTTACTCCCATCTTCTTCCCTTCCCATAAGGCGTATCTCCGGTGTACTGCGAAGTGCGAAGTGCGAAAGGTATTCCTGCTTCCATTCGTATACACCAATTTGCACTTTACGGAGCAGAGCACCCGTGTGCTGTGTGATACCAATGCACGTTAAGAACCCCAAGTATTCAAAATTTTGGAGTCCCCGACTGAGGCGTCTGAGTCGCTTTCAGGCGCTAAGCCCTATAAATTGAACTAAACGGAAAATTTTAGTTGGTTTGTTCCGGAAATAAAAGCGCAGTATCTGCCTCACTCCAGGGCGGACGCATATACGAAGTGGAGATACGAACGTTTAGACGATTTTGCCAGGCTCTGAAGTTCCGGACTACTGTTTCGCACTAAAGCATACTGTGAATGGACAATGCCTATAGAGTGATGTGGTATCCAGTAATGCAGAATTCAAGGCAATAAAAAACAAAAACAAATGCGAGTATTTCCCCCCCCCCCCCCCCGATGTGTCTAGACATACTAGTTATTTTCTCGAAATGGGAATATCTAGAAGAATCAGATTAGGATAGAGCGCATTTGGAATGTACTCACACATTATTATTGCCAGCTTACCGGTATCACTCAAGAGGTGCATGTTACCGGTACTCACCGGGTCTGCAACATGGAGGTTCACGAAAATTGTTTGCTGATCACAACGCAGAGGGCTGTGGAACGAGAAATAGTAGGGGTAACGTTAAGAGATAGGAAACGTGCAGAGTGGGTCAGAGAAATAATTCAAATTCCTGACATTCTAGTGGACATCAAGAAAAAGAAATGGGCATGGGCAGGATATGTAGTGCGAAGAGAGGATAACCGATGGGCGCTTAGGGTAACAAACTGGATTCCAAGGGAAGGAAAGCGTAGCAGGGGGCGGCAGAAAGCTTAAATGGGCGGATGGGGTTAAGTTCGCAGAGGTCACGTTGATGCACCTAGTACAGGACCGGGTTAATTGAAAGAAAATGGGAGAGGCCTTCTCCCTGCAGTGGGTACAGTCCGGCGGATAACAATGATGATGATGATGTCCTGATAATATCTGAAAAAAAAAAAACCTTATTCTCGAGAATTTTCATTGGGTTTGTTCGACGACTGACCCATAGACATCTTGCGATATTTTAAAGCTACCTCTGCATTTCCAGACTGGTTAGGCCATTAGAGAAAGTGCGATGCATTTTTTTTTTCTTTTTGGTGTGACGATCACGGAATCATTTTTTTTTACTCTTGACCTCGTGAGCTTGAGTCGAAAGATGGGAATGTTTGGAAACTGAAACTGGACGTCATCAAACACCTTTTTCTCTGCCGGATAAGTATAAACATAGCCAGAAAGAGCCACGAAAAAAAAAAAAAAAACATTACATAGGTTTAATGAAGAATAACTGGAAAAAACACTAGTTCGCCGTAGTTCATTATAGATGTTATTGCTGTTGCTATTTTTTCACCATCACTTGACAGAGGGGTGCTCGTGAAGAGGACCGTGGTGCGTGTTGCCCAATTTGCCAGGAGGGACATGGATATAAACCCTCACTTTAACCACTCCGTACAAACATGCCTTGTGGCCTGGGGACAGCATATCTAAGTCGGGATCTGAGGGCCGTGAAAAGCTAGATTTTTATCTCATCCTCCTATTTTAATAGCGAAGCCATAGCGGGCAGTGCCAACTCGGGCCCTTTTTTTTTGTGTGTGTGTGTGTGTGTGACGCAGCAAATCAGGGATCTGTTTAGACTTCGCCAAGCAGTGATTTCGCATAAAAATTAGCTGTGGTGTAGCTCTGGTTAAGCCTGAATGGAAGCGGAAGCTTCTGCCTGGATACGCCTGTCGTCTTCCATTGCGAAGCGGCTTCTTCCCCATTTCTCTTTTCTACTCGCTTATATGCTGCTTCTGAAGTCAATTATGATGTCAGGGCTTTTAACCAAACTCATTCGGGCGTGGAAGTCTTCCAGTGGTATGACATTGTCTCTACGTCGAACTCCGGGCACACCGCCATCACAACGTTCGAACAAGCCTTCTGTCTATTTAACAAGGGCACAATGGGATCGACTTGAGGCTATAAATCGAGAGGCAATGAGGGTCATCACCTGCCTCCCTCGCATTACACCAATCGTGGCACTCCAAGAAAACGCACAACTAAACACAATAGATGAACTGGTGCAGCAACGACGTAATGCACGCAAGCTTAAGGCCACACTCTCTCACGCAACGTGTGCTCTGAAGGCTTATGCTTCGAAACATTCACTACTACCACCGCCACTGCCAGTTCTTCCACCTTGGCGTTTTGTACAGCTGAGCGATAATAAGCCGACTGATTTACGCCGACCAAGAACACAGGAAACGGCGTCGTCACTTCGCGACCGAATTATGGAACAAGACGCCCGCTTGCCACATGGTTCCATTATAATTTACGTCGACGCAAGCATCAAAGCCTGTGAAGTGATAACAGCAGTTCACTGTCCTAGCAAATCTTCATTGAACAAGACGTCAACATTTCAATTACCGGAACCTCCATCTTCTATTTGTGCGGAACTGCTTGCAGTGCAAGAGGCGCTTCGCTCTGTGACCGCCATTCCCATGCTTCCCACGGCCAGTATTATCATACGTACAGATACCCTCCAGGTGACAAAGCTACTTAGACGAGTTAGTAGTAGCCCGGAAATCTGCCAGATCATACACAGTCTAGCGGCTCGCATACCAAATCCAATTCTTATTGAATGGACCCCGCGTGACCTTTTAAGTGCTCAAAGCCAAGTGGATGCTGCAACCCGCCTATCAAACTCGACATCGACATCGCCAAACCTCATAAAATTAGACAATGCCACCCTGCTTTTAACAAGAAAGGAGCACCTCCGGCGCCGTACACGTGCTCTTATACCTCCGTGTACGGTAAGCCTCCCCCGCGGTCTAACCCGTGCAGAGGAGGTGGCGCTTCGGAGGATTAGAGTTGGGGTGGCCCTAACACCAGCAGTGATCCGAAAGTGGCCACAATTTCGGTATTTATATCCACACCCTGGGTGCCCCATCTGCAAGTCTAAAAATATAGAAGACATCCATCACCTACTGTGGGATTGCCCAGCGTTGAAGCCAACGCGGATCCGGCGCCTGGTGCTGGCCTCTCCCCCCATAATCCGGAGTCATATGCTGTTTGGACACTGGGACCGCATCATCGTTCACTCCTCGATTTCATTGCATCAGCCAACCTTTTTTCATTTATTTGACCACATCCCTCATCCATCATGACATTCCTCTTATGCCCTGAGGCAATAAACTTCGCAAAAAAAAAAAAAGAAAAGCATTCTGTCGGAGCAACTCGCGGTTGTCGTTCGTCTCTACCAGTGTGGAAATTACCAAGTTGTTGTTATCACCAGCGGATTTTTTCTATCCTTCCTCTTCTTCTTGTCGTTGTTCCTCTGCAACAGCGGCGAAACCGGATGCTAGGCAACGGGACGCTGTTTCAGACACTGGCGAAATGCTCAAGGGTAGCGTAGGGTATACCTTTCCTAAAAACAATATTGTTCACATTTAATCTCCGCCTTTAAACAGTATGCTTCGATAGCGTAGGCTATCAGCCCACCTATAAAGCTGTGCTTTATCTAAGCCGTATGAATGTGCCTGCGTGGCCTAGGGATAACGTGAATTTAAATATCATGGCAGGCTGATTCTAATGCCACCCTCCCACATGAAAGGAGAGGTCCGAATTTGCGCTCGTTCAGACCCCCACCGACACCGACGCTGAAGGCTCGAGCCGGCTGACGTATTGAATCTTCCGCTTCAAAAATATATTAGGCGCGTTTCCAGTGTGCCGGCTCCGAAACTGCACATGGCTGGCTACAGCAATGGACGAAATACTGAAGACATTGATTTTTTTTAGCGAGGCAGTCAGCCACCTGAAGGATCGCATATTGTAATTTATGCTGACCTTGTATCATTTCGTGAAATGGGGCACACCCACGTAGAAGCACTGTGCGATAATCGAGTTACATAAAGTGAAAGAAGAAATATCCTGAGCGAGTGCACAGTGTACAGGCGGACACCAAAACGCAAAAATTTCATAGCATTCCAGGACCATCACTGGAGGTATGTTGAAGCATCAGCTGCTGATATTGTAGCTCTAGGCGTGTTGAGAATTTTACTGTCTTTTATTTTCCGTGTAATGTTTTTTAAATTTTTATGCTTATTTTTCGTTTTTATATTTCTATTTTTTTATTTCCAAAACATCCTACAACATCCTTACGTTAGACAAAAAGAATTAGGGAGATGCTCGCAGAAAGTTTTCGAAAAGTGGTCAGCGCGCTCGAATCAGGCACGGAGGGTTAGTGGTTCTAGTCTTGGCGTGGATAATATCTTTATTACTAATGTTTATTTTTCGTGAGGACGCGCCAGGGTGACTATACAATATTCACAACTCCTGTCTACGCAACTCATGGGGCAAGAAATTTTTCCGCCTTAAGAACTTTTGAGACTCTGGGTAGAAATGTCCCGCGCTGTGGCATTCGCGCTAAAGGCCCGGCGATCATCGAGCGCCTCGCGCCTTGCGCGTTCGCGAGAGCCACCCGACAGCACGCGCTTCTGCGAACAGATCAGTAGAGAACGAAAGCTAGATCTTTGTCTCCAGTTCCCACTGTTGCAAATGGAGAATGGCAAGGAGAAGAGGTCCAGGCGAGCACTCGCTGAAATCACCAATGTAAGTGTGAGCACGACTGCGCAAGGAACGAACGCTGACGTTGGGTCTACGACACGGTTTGCACCGCGCCAAGGGCAGGGCGCTCTGCCGAATACGGACGACTCACATGCTCCCACAATCCAAGAAGCCCATCTTACAGAGGTTGAGTTGGGGCGCCACGGAACAGACATTGCTGCGGCCGAAGCGAAGAAGCCTGAGGAGCTTGACAGTGAGATCGGTGAGATCGGTGAGGTCATATTCGCTGGCGAAAGCACCGACTTCAGTGGGATGCCTGAGTTGGCGGATTTTGAGCTTGATAGCCAGGAGGGCTGGCGCGAGGAATCTGAGACTCTTCCTGAAGATGGACCTGTCAACGACCAAATCGCTGAGGTCCCCCTGGACTCACTCTGCGATGGATGAGGACTTCCGCATAAACTGAATGTGGTGAAGCTTTTTTTTTTCTGTGTGTGTGATAAATACATTGTGTTCCATTTGCATTTCTGAAGCATTGTTTGTATTTTCGCATACAATAAATCAAATGTAAACAAGGTTATATGCTATCAATTAATTACCACAAGGTATTGACAATGCACTTCTGTTTTGAGTGCAGGTGGGAGCCAAGGTTTCGGCTATTTAATTCTGATGTTTTCTTTACATCGTCTGCGAGCGACCTGATACCAACTAAACCGAGCTTACGGTATGGTCAGCGGTGGCGTACACTCATCCTTCTTGCTTTCCTGAGCGGCTGAGAGCAAACGCGATACCAGACGACTACGTCAGTGCTCCAGTGTGCAGGCCGACCAGTTTACAAGCCGAGCTTCTTCCACTCTTGACCGAGATAGGCAGGTCTAGATATAAATGTCGAAGCTGCCATTTGGCGTGCGTATCGCCACTAGTGAAAGTTTGCGGGGCTCATTTGTTCTCTACGAATGTATTCTCAAGAGCCACAGGTTATAAAATGCGGCAGGTTTTCCTGCTCAGGCAAGATGCGATCGCTATGAGATGTTTGCACCACCTGATATTGTCCTCTGCGCAAAAACAGTGGACCCAGCGGTACAAAAACGGTACTAATAATAAAAGAGCGAGCTTTCTTTGCAACAGCGTTACTTTGAGGCCAGACAGCCACTAAGCAAGTGTGTGACATGGTGGCAGCATTATAAGAGCCGACTTATTCATATTGTGTTATCTCTATGCATGCACTGTTAAGGATGGCGACGAGACAGGCGTGAGATATGCCGCTTTCAACCATCGAGACAAGAATTCCCGATCGAAAGAGGTGGAGAGGTCCAGAACGGCGACAGCGTGACTCGACCAAGTGGGGCCATCGGGAAACACAAAGGTTCAAGTGGATCGTGGCGTCTCCCGCATGGGTCAGTACCCTCAAGGCGGCCACACGGTCATCCCCTTCGTCTGGCCGACAGCGCGCGGCGGCCCTTGCGAAGCATACTTTTGTGCCCAGACCATGAGACGCCGGCGGTCAACGCTTCTCCGATTCGTCTTGCCGACGGCGCGCGGTGGCTCGTTCGACGCAGGTGTGTCGTCCCAGACTATGCGACGCCGGCAGACAGCGAGCTCTTCGTGTGTGTCCTCTACACCGCCACAGCGGCTCCCTCCTTCCTCACCAAGTCTACACGGTCACTGCACCGTTCACACACATGTTGTCCATTGGTGTCTGGGTCGATGTGCTTGATGCGCCAGGGGTTGGGGTATGAGTTCGTTTGGAGCAAGCGTAACGTAACTGATTGGCTGTGGGTTAATTTCTTATCCGGGAGGGGAAATGCTCGTCTGCCTAGATAAAAGTGCTTAGTAAGCTCGTTGTACGTGAATAATTGATCTCTGTACTCGATATGGGGAGTAGCAGGGGAAACCGGACGGACGCGGTTTATGAGTCCTCGCGCCGCCTCGTGTGCGATCTCATTGAGATTCCACAGGCCGCCCCCTAAGCTGCCATGTGGGCCGGGAACCATACGATGGACTGATCGGTGATGTTACTTCCGCCTAAGATCCGTTACGTCGTCTTGTCTATCCCGCCCTTGGCGAAAGCTCGAGTGGCTGCTCTAGAGTCGCTGTATACAGTTGTGAAGTTCGAGTCTTTTAGAGCTAGTGCTATCGCTGCTTGTTCAGCTACCTCTGGCTTCTTGGTGTAAAGTGTGAGTGAGTTGCGCGTACGCCCGTGTCCGTCGGCTACTGCTACCGAGTAGGCATGTTTTCCCGGTATGTACGCTGCATCCACGAAAGCTGTCTGGTCGGGAAACTGTGCCGCGTCCGCAGCGAGGGCTTTGGCGCGGGCGAGCCTTCTTCCTTGATTGTGGGGCAGGTGTACGTTCCTTAGAAGGCGGACACTTTGAATGCTTCTCGAACGACTTTAGGTAACTGCAGGACGTTGTCCCTTTCTACTATGGTGTTCAGGCCGAGCTTAAAGAGAATCTCTCTGCCCGCTTTAGTGCTTGATAGGCGTGAAATCTGTGCCGTGTGCTGTGCCTCGATGATTTCGGCAAGGATATTGTGCATTCCTAGCTGTAAGAGTAGTTCAGTGGAGGCATTAGCTGGGAGCCCCAACGCTGTCTTGAAAGCTCGGCGTATGTGTACTTCAAGCCTTCTCTGATGTTCCTTTTTCCAGTTGAGCATTGCAGCCACGTATGTGATGTGACAGAGTACAAAAGCATGAACCATTTGAATAGCGTTGTCCTCGCTCAGTCCCCTGTGCCTATTCATGATGCGCCGAAACATCCGGATCGCGTTTGCAATCTTGATCGTGATGCTCTCAAGCATCGCCCAGTTGGACCCGTTGCTTTGGATGATTAATCCTAGAATTCGTATTTTATCAACCATAGGTATGCGATTTCCATCCCTGTCCTGTAACTCTATGCCTGGTGTGTGGTGTCGGCGCCAGTCGTTGAACCGGCGTCCTGGTCTTGGGGGGTGGTAGATGAGTAGCTCGGATTCTCTAGAAGAGAAGCGATGTCCCATTGGGGCAAGATGGACCTCGGTAACCGTGATGGCTTCTTGCATGCGCGCTTCCAATTCCGCATCTCTGCCACCGGTGCTCCAGATGGTAACATCGTCTGCGTGTATGGTGTGCTCCGCATCAGCAATTTCCCCCAGTGCGCGAGAAAGCTTTGTCATCGCCAAGTTAAATAAGAATGGTGAAAGCACTGAGCCTTGTGGTGTTCCCTTATCGCCCAGATTAAAGCTCTCCGAGACGTGTTCGCCTATCTGGAGAGTGGCCGTTCGATCCTGCAGAAACGCCTTGACGTAGTGGTAGAAGCGTGTTCCGAGGTTTTGGTCAGATATGGCTTTGAGAATGGCTTGATGTTGAATTTTGTCAAAAGCTTGCTCCACGTCGAGTACCAGTAGCGCCTTGGTGTCTCGTGTGGGGAAAGGGAACATGGGAACACGTACCCTTTAAAACTATGTGTGTGTGCGGGCATCATCACTTCTTCTCCGGAGTCTTTTCTACTACTAACAATGTAAATAAACCAGGTTTTCGTCTTTCAACTCCTAACTCCTTCGCTCAGCGGCGCTTCTTCCTGAGGTGGAGCGGGCGTCGATGCGGCCGACGATCCGTCCTGCGACACCCTAGTCCCACCTCTAACGTCTGGATGGCAGCAGTTGAATTGACCATGCGACCTGGTGCTGCTTCTGCGGGTGAGTGCTTGGAATTTGCCAGGCTTCAGATTTAGTGCTATTTATTCTTAACTGCTAGGAATTATTGTGGGTTGTTAAGCGAGACGTGTGTGATTATCTCACTTCAACAGTTGGTCAGCAAAGCCAGGACTCCGAGAGGCAACTATGGCGCTAGAAAAATTGCGGAGGTCAGAATTGCTGTTGTTGTGCGAAGAGTTTGGTGTGGAGGTACAAGCTAAAATGACAAAACCGGAAATTTGCTCATTGCTTTTGAAATCCGCCGAGGTAGATACAATTTGCGAGGTGTGGGAACTATTCAAAGCGGATAGGGCGAAAGAGGAGGAGGAAGAAAAGAGACAAAAAGAGGATCAGAAAAGAGAGAACGAGGAACGGAAGAAAGAGGAAGCTGAAGGGAACAGAATATCGCAGCTAGAATTAGCGGCAGAAGCCGAAGAGCGGGAGCTAAAAAGGTTGCAGCTCGCATTTGACGAGAAGAAACCAGAATTTGAACGGTCGAGAGGCGCGACTCCAAAGAAAGCAAGCGAATCGGAAGCGTATCAAACGGGACGAGAAATTCAGATGCAGCCGTACAAAGTGGGCGAAGACCTTGGGTTGTATCTCGTTAATTTTGAAAGGGCGTGTGATAAAAAGGGATACGCTAAGAAGTCATGGCCAGAGAAGCTAATGATGGTGTTGCCCTGTGATGCGGCTGCCATAGTCGCGAGGCTGGATGCGGACGAGGCCGATGACTACGAGAAAGTGAAGGCTAGCCTGCTCAGAAGGTACCATTTGTCGGCAGAAGAATTCCGTCAGCGGTTCAGAGGCGCCAGTAAGAAATGTGGCGAGAGCTATGCAGACTTTGCATGCAGTTTGAAGGCCAACCTTAAAGAATGTTTGAAGGGCGCGTATGCGTACGAAAGTAAAGATAAGGTCGTGTAGTGTGTAGGCCCAGAGCAATTCTAAAACAGCATCCCCGAATCAGTTAAGCTCTGGATTCAAGACAAGGAGGAAGTGAGAAAAGTAGAGAAAGCCGCAGAGTTAGCGGACAAATAAACGGCGCGGAGGAGGTTAGGCTCCGATATAGGCGGGCCTGAAAAGAACAGTTTCGGCATGAGGAAGCGTTTTGTGCCGAAAAACGCGCAATATAGAAACCCCAGCCCGTGGAAGGAGCAAAACAGGTCACGGAAAGAACTGAGGGTGGTTCTAGGCAGACCGAAGCGCAGAAATCGCTGACAAGAGTTCGAAACCAGAAAACCGTTTTGTTGTTTCAACTGTCAGGAGACCGGACACATTGCTGCAACGTGCAAAAAGCCGCGGGTAGCCTTTTCATACGCAGATGACAGTGATGAAAATTTGGAGCTCCTACAGCCATACATTCACGAGCTCAAAGTAAATGGAAACCGTGCAGAGTCCTTGGGGACAGCGAGGCCACAATAGACATTGTTCATCCTTCCTATGATAAAGAGGAAGACTTGATTGGGGAGGTGGCATGGATAGAGCAGGTGCTAAAAGATCAAAGTCTGTGCCTTCCGATGACAAGGGTAGTGATTTTCGGCCCGTTCGGAGAGTTAGTGACAGAAGCCGCTTTCTCGCGCGCGGTTTCATTACAGTGCCTGTGCCTATTTTCGACTAGGTAGAATCAGTTGCTGCATGAACGGGGTCAGAAGCTAGCAGAGGGAACAGTAAAAGCCCTGACGAGATCAAACTCGCGCGAGCTAGCCACCAAGCTTACATACCACCAGGCATCAGAGACGTCTAGCCAGGGGAATGACATTCCCGATAATCAGGAACCAAACGAACCAGTTGCAGTTCGTGCAGACAAGGGGCGACCCGAACCAGAGGTCAAAGAAAGGATAACGAGTGGCCGCATTCAGGAAGAATGCAGTACGGGTTCCGTGTTGCAGCCAACCTCTCCGTGCATGGACCGCCTGCTGCGCGTCGACAAGATTCGTTAAAAGCAGAACAGGAACTGAACCCCAGCCTGTTAAAGTGGCACTTTACAGCTCGTGAAGGCATCGCTAGGCGAAATGTGACAATACATCACAAGGGCGGACTGCTGTATCGGCACTACAAAGACAAAAAGGGTAGAACACTAGACCAGCTGGTTGTCCCTGAAAAGTATCGCTCTGACCTACTGAGTCTTTGCCACGGTAACAATTGGTCAGGGCACTTAGGCGTGAACAAAACAAAGGAAAGGCTGCTTGGAGAATATTACTGGCCAGGCTGTTTCAAGGACGCTAAACGCTACGTTCAATCGTGCGACGCTTGTCAGCGCACAGGAAAGCCAGGTGAGAAATGGAAGGCACCTCTAAAGCTAGTTCCGCTGATTTCAGAACCGTTCCGTCAACTGGTCATTGACACAGTGGGACCACTGCCTAGAACCAAGTCAGGATATAAGTACGTCCTCCCTATGATCTGCCCCGCTACAAAGTTTCCGGAAGCGGTACCTCTGAGGGAACTTAGCTCAGCGGAGATAGTCAATGCACTCCTTTGAGTTTTCGCCCAAATTGTCTTCGCAGCAGAAATTCAAGCTGACCAGGGGACAGTTCTCACGAGCGCACTGACGACCACGTTTTTGCATAGGTGTGGCGTGAAGTTCATACATAGTTCGGTCTATCACCCTCAGTCCAATAGCGTAGAAAAGTGGCATTTAATGTTTAAAAGAGGGCTGCAAGCTACATGCTACGAGCACAAGGATGACTGGGAAAGTTGTCTCCCACCAACGCTTTTCTCCCTGAGAATGGTTCCACATGAAGCCACAGGTTTCACCCCCGCCGAACTAGTGTACGGAAGGGCTCTCCGTTCTCCGCTTAGTTTGCTAAGGGAGATGTGAGAATGGACGGGCGAAAGTCAGCCAGTCGTAGAGTACGTGCTGCAGCTGTTAAATGGTCTCAAAACCACGCGAGAACTAGTGGACGAGAACCTGAAAATGGCTCAGGAAACTGCCAAGTTTTACTACGACCAGAACGCTAGAGTGAGAAATTTTAAGGTAGGGGATAAGGTGCTCATTCTCAAGCCTTCGCGAAAAAACAAGGTAGAAGTTCATTAAGTCGGACCTGTAGAAGTTGTAGATCGTCTCTCTGAAACCAACTACACTTTGAAGATGCCGGGGAGAGGCCAGCAGATAAAGGTATACCACTGCAATCTAATGAAGCCCTATCTTGAAAGGAGCGGGGTGGCAAACATGGCTATAAACATACCGGAGGAGGTACTAGCCGAAACTCCCGAGTGGAACGGAAATGACAGCAAACATTCTAACAGCATAAACGATCTCGTGGCTCGTTCCGCGAGCACAAAGGTTCTAGAGCCAACTCAACTACAGCAACTAAAGCAGCTGCTTTGCTAATTCCTGGACAGTTTTAGTGGCCGGCAAGGAAAGACAGACCTCATCACACAGGAGATAGAACTAACCTCTACCGAGCCAGTAAGATTGAAGGCTTACAGGGTTTCACCTAGACAAAAAGAGATAATTGAGGCCGAGATCAAACACATGTTAGAATTGGGCGTTATAGAACCAGCGGAAAGCGACTACACCTCTGCTTTGATCCTTGTAGAGGCACCGGGAAATGATCCTTGGCCCTGCGTGGATTACCGAAAGCTTAACGCCATAATTAAAGACCAGCTGTATCCAATCCCGAATATAGAGAGGATAGAGACCGTAAGCGCTGCCCAGTACATATCCACGCTGGACCTGGTAAAGGGCTATTGGCAGGTTACGCTCTCGGAGAATGCACGCCGATATGCGGCATTCATTTCGCCTGTGGGGCTCTAGTTCTGAGTTTCGGGCTGAAAAATGCGCCATTTAGCTTTTTTAAGTTAGTGGACATCGCCCTCAAGGACATGTACGAGTTTGCTGTCCCATATCTCGATGATGTGGCTGTCTTTTCTGACTCCTGGGAAGACCATATTTCCAATTTCAGGAGAGCGCTAAGCCAGTTGCGTAACGCCGGGTTAACCATAAAAGCAGAAAAATGTAATTTTGGTTGCTCGCATGCAGAGGTGGGCATTTGACCTCAAAAACCTCGACCTCACCTCAAACTCAAAAACTATTTGGCGACCTCACTCAACCTCAACCTCATCAATTCAGGTTGAGGTCCCCCAGGCGACCTCACCTCACTTTTCAGGTGACCATTGGCGACCTCACTCAACCTCACCTCAAACTCAAAATGTGAGGTTGAGGTCGGGTGCTCGACCTAAAAAAAAATCATTAAATTAAACCGCAACTTAAAGCTAATATACATTTCTCGGTAATGCTAGGGTATATAGGCTAGCCAGAATTTTGTCGTATGAAGGCTGTATTTTACTCATAAATTTCATACAACAATTAATATCCAGGATAAAAGCAGAAAAACTCCGGACACTACATGTCCAACTCTGCACTAAAATGGCAATCCTCTCCCCCTCCTCGCCTACCCTTTTGTGGTCGGTTTCAATCTAAGGCCTATATGGGTACAACGTTACTACGCATAGGCCCATAATGCAATACAAAGAGTTTAACCCAACTGACCCATACAGTTTCTTATTCTTACCTAGAGGGAAAGCTGTGCTGCCGTCTATGGGAGTTTACATGGAGTTTCCAGATGGCCAGTTCAGCCACCATAGGCGCTCAAAGCATCATGGGCTGGAGAGCAACCGAGTGCAGAACTACAACTTTTGGCCAAAACTAATGCAAAGATAAACGTTGTTCTACCGTAAATAATGTCCTAATATTGAATATTGTGACTATAAATTGCAAAAAGAGAGAGAAACAGCATGTTGGTGTGATATGTATCTAATATAAGCGATGGCTCTTTCTCCTATTGGCTTAGTTTCGAGTAGCACAAATACCAATATTTCGCACTTAATAAGCAAAGTTTGAAATAAAAAAAACGTTGTGAAAATATTTATGGGTGTGCAATCACTTAAGGAAGTTTTTAGTGGCATTTCGGGACTAAAAACCATTTATTGGCGACGTCTGCTTTTGCGCCTTCGCTACTATGGTTTTCGTGGTCTATGTACGCACCTTCAAATGATGATGATGACGAAAAAGAAACATCGCAGTAACGCCACTCCACGTACCCGAGAAAAACCGACTGTCCCGCAACAAGTAGCACACCGGCCCATGATTCTTAGCGCGCCCATGGTGGCTGAAGTGCAGCGCCCTCAGCTTTCCCTCTAGTTAGTGTAAGGAACTCTATGATCTGACCCACGTGAATAAGATTCATATTAAAAATAAAACAAGCCAGTTCTTACTCTAAACTGAAAAGCCAAATGCTGTTGACCCTAGTGACGACGACAACAATGACGATATGCTCTTTTTCTTTTCTTGCCACATAGCACTAAACCGACAGGGACACAGCTAGACACACGGGACGGGCGCTTTTTTTTATCGCCCGTCCAGTATATCTGGCTGTGTCCCTGCCTGTTTAGCGCTGTCAGGCAAGAAAGCCGACACCAAATCGCCCAAGCTTCCATCCTTGCTCTTTTTCTTAATTCGAAAAAAAAAATGGATGATTGCCGAGCATTTTTTTTAATACACTGTACATTGTTTTGCGACAGAATACATTAAAATAGGAAAAAAAAATAGGAATACATTCGTGCCTCGTTAGTACGGACGCTTTGGTTTCCGACCAAAGCTGTCCATAAAGCGAGTCATCCATAATAACGAGTCATGAATAAAAACGAAAAGTATATACTTGAAAAAAATTTATAATTAATGGCTGCTGTTTTAATTAATTTGGGTATATAAACACAGCCGAGATGTCGATGCTACCCTCTTCTCCATAGATCCGTCGATCCGAAACGTCATGTCTGTCCTTAAACCTTGTCAGCCATCCTCTTGAGCAGCTGAAGTCAGTAACGCCTAGACAGAGCGTAGAATATTTCTCAGTAAACATCCCCCTGTTTTACTGAACAAAAATTCCGTAAGTCATCACAGGTAAAACCTATCAAGACGGAGGAGCAGAAGCACTCATAATGTTGCCGAGGCAGCGAGCCTTCTTTTGAAGCATTTCGTCGCTCACGACCGCACCATTCGCGTACACATTCCCGAACCACATTAACAAGGCTGACTCCATTTCTTCGAACTGTGCTTGGCGCTGTCGGACTGTGGCTTTCGCTGCAATGCCGACGTTGAGTCATTTATCGGAGTCCTGCAGTATATATAGATGGTATACCGTCGACCTGGCGAGGCTGAGGCCTAGTTGAACTTCGGTCCGGTCTTTCGTGGCATGGATTGACGGAGATGGCTTTTGCCGCTTGTATTCACAGATTTCCCGCTTCGCGCCTAAGTTCAGCTCCACTCTTTTGCGTTTAACTCTCGCCATGTCAAAAGTCAGACTAAAGTTGAGGGTTACAGGCTCCTGTTTCTTTGCACTCTTTTTCCCTAGCTAACCTCCCTGACTTTCCGCTCTTCTGATTCTCTTTCTTGCCTTGTACTGTTTCTGTAAGGAAGCGAGGGAGTCAAGTTGGCAGGCTACTATACAGAGGGCTATCAAACAGCCCTTTCCAGTGCCGTTTGTATGTGTTCCTATGAAACAAACACTGCAAGCTGAAGTGCATTTTAGAACGCCGTACGAAGAACTCAGACCTTGTCAAGGCCGCATCGTTGACTCAAGGTGAAGCCGACATGCGGATCGCTGTGTTGCAAAATGCGGTAGTTCGGTAGCGCAACAGTGACGAAAACCAGGAGCATGAGAAGGAAATTCCTCCAGGACGGGACGCCTGGTCCTGGTTGCGTGCTCGTCACCATTCTTTTGTCGCTGTACTTCGTGAGTGTGTCTTAACCCTGACCGAAAAGCGTTAACGGCTTCATGAAACACACTTTGTGTTCTGGGATAGAAAAACTTCAGTTCCCACCCCCAATTTTGGCGCTTGTCTTTCTTTTGATAACTTCTTTCTTACGCTTTTACCGGCCTCTCTTCTGGTCACGTTCAGCAGAATTTATTGCGACCACATGCTGCTATTTTCCCGACTGCGGCCTTTAGTTGCAGTGCTGCCGCTGCACCCAGAAATCTCCCGGTTCCCTCCTTTTGGGGTCTTTCTTAGTTAGCTGACCCTCGGTTTGCTGTGTACGATCCCTGCCATCCACCCTCCTTTCCTCCTCCTCCTCCTCCCTTGCTTTCCGCTCTTGCCCCCCCCCCCCCCCCCCCCCCGCGGCGCACTCGCCGCGGCATCTGGCAATCAAGAAGCAACCAGAAGGGGAAGATGTCTCGTCTTTAGTGTAGTAACAACATAGTTAGAAAACCAGAATAGCATGGACCTGCAATCAAGACAGCTAATTTTATGTTGAGCCGGTCTCCTCATCAAAACAAAGTAATAGCCTCCACCTTGATTCGAACCTCCATCCCTCGTAACCCCAACCGAGAGCTTTAACCAACTACACCCCGCCAGGATTTTTTTTTCCAGCCTGACTGGTTTCCGCTGGTGACACGGTATTTATCTTTGCCTGCCTTTTGGTTGTGTTTTCTGTTGTGCAGCTCAGCAACGGCTGAATGATTTGTAAATAGTCTGTGCACATAGCCCTTTCTGCACATAACCGCGCGTGATAACGTTACGCGCGGTATAGGAGTAGCGACTCTTAATTCTCCTTCTTGAGAATGATAGTAGTGATGATAATAGGCTAGTCAGCGGCTAATTTCGGGCGAGCGCGTACTCAGCATTGGACAGGATTGTATTGGACTAGATTAGATTGGACTGGATTCGATTAGACTTGATTGTAGTGATTTGGATTGGACAGGTTTGGATTGAATTGTATGTGTTGGATTGAATTGCATTGGAATTGAATGTGTTTGACTGGAATGTACTGCAGTTGATTGGACTGGATTTGATTAGACTGGATTGGTTTGTATTGGATTATAGTAGACTGAATTGGTTTGGATTACACCCAATTGGATTGGATCAGATTCGATTGAAGAGGAGTAGGCAGCCCAGCGGCAACATAAATGCTTTCGCTACGTAAATCCTGGCTTAGCTGAGCTAAGCCACGGCCTTTTTTTTACGTTTCCCGCTGTGGCATTTGCGCTAAAAGGCTGCGCTCGTTGAGCGCCTTGCCCATTCGCGGGATGCACACCACAACACGTGCTTCTGCGTGCAGCTCAGAGGCGCGCAAGCCAGTTCATAGCCCTTGATTCCTACCGTGAGCAAAATAGAAAGGGAGAGCGTGGAAGCAAGTTCCAGGAAGGCACTTGCGCACATCAGCAAAGTCTACGTCAGCCGGAGCCGTCGACACAGGAGCCTTGAAGTCAGCTCAATGGCGCGCTTTTCCCGACAGCAAGCACTGCAGGCTGAGCAAACTCAAGCTGACTCACCTGTTCCCATCAACCAAAACGAGGTGCTTGTGGTGTCTAAGTTGGGAGGCCACTAAACAGACGCACCTGCTACCAACTCGAAGAACCCCGTTAACTTCATTGTGAAATTGGTGAGATCGTTCTCGATGATGAAAGCCTGGACTTCAGTGAGATGCCTCAGTTGTAGCCTTTTAGCCTTTTAAAACTGAAATCCAGGAGCGTAGGTGCGAGAGTCAGATTTTCGCCTTGCAGATGAAACTTTTGAAGGCAAAATTGTTTTGATTCGACTGAAATGTTGCGATCAGTGTGGATTTCGCATAGAGTGAACGTAGTGAACCTTTCTTTCATTTTTGCGTCAAATACATTCTGTCGGCTCTGAATCATTGAAGCATTTTTGTGGTTTTTCAAGATTTAAACAATTGTAAACAAACTTCCATGACTCTCCGTTAATCTCAATCGCAAGTCTGGTGGTCAAGTTGCAGCTCACATAACGGCAGAGCTGTAAGAAGATCACCCCGTCAGCCTTCCACTACTTTTCCAGAAAAATCACGACCGCTTTCACCTCATCGTTATGGGAAACACTATAACGTGTGAGCAGTGTGGGTGTGTTGAAACTATTGCGCACATACTTTGTGAGTGGCCTCAGTTTGAGCGTGAGCGCACTTTCCTGGCTGCTGCACTTCGTTGCTTGTACTCTCGCGCTCTTACTGAAGAAAAGATTCTGGGCCCTTGGATGACTCCTTCATCAGAAAGGAAATCAGTGAAGGCGCTACTTAAGTTTTTAAAGGATTCGGGGTTGAGTTCAAGACTTTAACTGCACAATAGACTCCTTCTCTTCGCACCCTTTCTTTCTTTTTTCTCCCTTTGTTCCCCTCCCCACGTGTAGGGTAGCCTACTGGGCATCGCCTGATTAACCTTCCTGCCTTTCTATTCTATTTCTGTCTCTCTCTCTCAAACACATCTGCTTCTCAGCATGCTTTCCCAATCGCCGCACTGCGGTCGATGACGTCTAACGGTTCTACTTGTGTAATGCAACCGCGCAACTGCCTGGAGCGATGTTACAGAACTTGATCAGTTCGCATTCAGTTCGAAAAGCTCGCTGTGTTGGGCTGGAAGCAGGCTGTTTTTTTTTTTTTTTTATTGCGCAAGTTAGCCCTTCGGCATAAGGGTTTAAATATATTAATACAGGCCTGTGGCCCCCAAAGAATGCCAACAGCTCTCGGTGGTGTGAGCCATGTATCCATACCCCAGTGTCAGGCGGTCTGGTAGGGTGGTAAGAGTGGCTTCTAAGGTGTGCCATGTGGGCCACGCGAAGACCAGGACAAGTTGTTGGGAAGTGGTCTATTGTGGCCTGCATAGCAGGGGCTGGACAGAACGGGCAGTTCAGGGAAGCAGTCTGGGTGGTCCGAGAATATTTTACAGCAGGCGTTAGAGCAACACACACGCGGATTCTTCTCAGCGTCAACTCCTCACGGAGTTTGATCCACACGGTGGAATTAAAGCACGCGTGGAGAGGCGAAAAAATTCTTTCGCAAGCACTATGGCCTCCCCTGAGGACAACTTTAACATCAGCCGAGGATATGTCACTTTCTGGGAACAGGAGGCATCATCAGTTTCTGTGAGACGGAGCATAGTTTAGGGAGCCCACACCACACTCACAGGGCAAGGAAATGATTGCACAATATTGCAAACATCGTTGATGATGTCGAAGGTATTAGATATACTCCGTAATGCTCGGACGGCTTTGCTGGATTCTGTAAGATCAAAATGGTCGGGGTGCAGCATATAGGCTGTCTGCTAATATAGACAAACCATCGCGAATGGCAACAAGCTCTGCTACTAGAGAAGGAAGGTGCGTTGCTTCTGTTCTATATGAACATACCTGGCGTATTTCAGGAAGCAATGGACAAATGAGGATAGTATGTAAACTCTCATAGCCAGTGCGTGATTTTACGTAAACTTGAAGCCCTGTGTAGTGTCTGTGTAATGATCTGGCTTCGCTGCTTGCACCGGATGTTGAACTTGGCGCTTTTCTCGTAGCAGACAGTTGTTTGTCATTTGTGGCCGATTCCGTGGAAGTTCCGAAGGCGTTGCTTCAAGCAGCGTACAAGACGAATAAAAATAATGCGCTAAATTCAGACGCTGCAGGAATAGCTTCCAGTTGTATGACATTGTCTCTACGTCGAACTCCGGGCACACCGCCATCACAACGTTCGAACAAGCCTTCTGTCTATTTAACAAGGGCACAATGGGATCGACTTGAGGCTATAAATCGAGAGGCAATGAGGGTCATCACCTGCCTCCCTCGCATTACACCAATCGTGGCACTCCAAGAAAACGCACAACTAAACACAATAGATGAACTGGTGCAGCAACGACGTGATGCACGCAAGCTTGAGGCCACACTCTCTCACGCAACGTGTGCTCTGAAGGCTTATGCTTCGAAACATTCACTACTACCACCGCCACTGCCAGTTCTCCAACCTTGGCGTTTTGTACAGCTGAGCGATAATAAGCCGACTGATTTACGCCGACCAAGAACACAGGAAACGGCGTCGTCACTTCGCGACCGAATTATGGAACAAGACGCCCGCTTGCCACATGGTTCCATTATAATTTACGTCGACGCAAGCATCAAAGCCTGTTAAGAGATAACAGCAGTTCACTATCCTAGCATATCTTCATTGAACAAGACGTCAACATTTCAATTACCGGAACCTCCATCTTCTTTTTGTGCGGAACTGCTTGCAGTGCAAGAGGCGCTTCGCCCTGTGACCGCCATTCCCATGCTTCCCACGGCCCGTATTATCATACGTACAGATGCCCTCCAGGTGACAAAGCTACTTAGACGAGTTAGTAGTAGCCCGGAAATCTGCCAGATCATACACAGTCTAGCGGCTCGCATACCAAATCCAATTCGTATTGATTGGACCCCGCGTGACCTTTTAATTGCTCAAAGCCAAGTGGATGCTGCAACCCGCCTATCAAACTCGACATCGACATCGCCAAACCTCATAAAATTAGACAATGCCACCCTGCTTTTAACAAGAAAGGAGCACCTCCGGCGCCGTACACGTGCTCTTATACCTCCGTGTACGGTAAGCCCCCCCGCGGTCTAACCCGTGCAGAGGAGGTGGCGCTTCGGAGGATTAGAGTTGGGGTGGCCCTAACACCAGCAGTGATCCGAAAGTGGCCACAATTTCGGTATTTATATCCACACCCTGGGTGCCCCATCTGCAAGTCTAAAAATATAGAAGCAGACATCCATCACCTACTGTGGGATTGCCCAGCGTTGAAGCCAACGCGGATCCGGCACCTGGTGGCAGCTGGCCTCTCCCCCCATAATCCGGAGTCATATGCTGTTTGGACACTGGGACCGCATCATCGTTCACTCCTCGATTTCATTGCATCAGCCAACCTTTTTTCATTTATTTGACCACATCCCTCATCCATCATGACATTCCTCTTATGCCCTGAGGCAATAAACTTCGCAAAAAGAAAAAAAAAAGCATTCTGTCTGAGCAACTCGCGGTTGTCGTTTGTCTCTACCAGTGTGGAAATTACCAAGTTGTTATCACCAGCGGATTTTTTCTATCCTTCCTCTTCTTCTTGTCGTTGTTCCTCTGCAACAGCGGCGAAACCGGATGCTAGGCAACGGGACGCTGTTTCAGACACTGGCGAAATGCTCAAGGGTAGCGTAGGGTATACCTTTCCTAAAAACAATATTGTTCACATTTAATCTCCGCCTTTAAAGGGTATGTTTCGATAGCGTAGGCTATCAGCCCACCTATAAAGCTGTGCTTTACCTAAGCCGTATGAATGTGCCTGCGTGTTCTAGGGATAACGTGAATTTAAATATCATGGCACGCTGATTCTAATGCCACCCTCCCACATGAAAGGAGAGGTCCGAATTGGCGCTCTTTCAGACCCCCACCGACACCGACGCTGAAGGCTCGAGCTGGCTGACGTATTGAATCTTCCGCTTCAAAAATATATTAGGCGCGTTTCCAGTGTGCCGGCTCCGAAACTGCACATGGCTGGCTACAGGAATGGACGAAATACTGAAGACATTGATTTTTTTTAGCGAGGCAGTCAGCCACCTGAAGGATCGCATATTGTAATTTATGCTCACCTTGTATCATTTCGTGAAATGGCGCACACCCACGTAGAAGCACTGTGCGATAATCGAGTTACATAAAGTGAAAGAAGAAATATCCTGCGCGAGTGCACAGTGTACAGGCGGACACCGAAACGCAAAAATTTCATAGCATTCCAGGACCTTCACTGGAGGAATGTTGAAGCATCAGCTGATATTGTAGCTCTAGGCGTGTTGAGAATTTTACTGTCTTTTATTTTCCGTGTAATGTTTTTTTAATTTTTATGCTTATTTTTCGTTTTCATATTTCTATCTTTTTTATTTCCAAAACATCCTCCAACATCCTTACGTTAGACAAAAAGAATTAGGAAGATGCTCGCAGAAAGTTTTCGAAAAGTGGTTAGCGCGCTCGAATCAGGCACGGAGGGTTAGTGGTTCTAGTCTTGGCGTGGATGATATCTTTATTACTAATGTTTATTTTTCGTGAGGACGCGCCAGGGTGACTACACAATATTCACAACTCCTGTCTACGCAACTCATGGGGCAAGAAATTTTTCCGCCTTAAGAACTTTTGAGACTCTGGGTAGAAATGTCCAGCGCTGTGGCATTCGCGCTAAAGGCCCGGCGATCATCGAGCGCCTCGCGACTTGCGCGTTCGCGAGAGCCACCCGACAGCACGCGCTTCTGCGAACAGATCAGTAGAGAACGAAAGCTAGATCATTGTCTCCAGTTCCCACTGTTGCAAATGGAGAACGGCAAGGAGAAGAGGCCCAGGCGAGCACTCGCTGAAATCACCAATGTAAGTGTGAGCACGACTGCGCAAGGAACGAACGCTGACGTTGGGTCTACGACGCGGTCTGCACCGCGCCAAGGGCAGGGCGCTCTGCCGAATACGGACGACTCACATGCTCCCACAATCCAAGAAGCCCATCTTACAGAGGTTGAGTTGGGGCGCCACGGAACAGACATTGCTGCGGCCGAAGCGAAGAAGCCTGAGGAGCTTGACAGTGAGATCGGTGAGATCGGTGAGGTCATATTCGCTGGCGAAAGCACCGACTTCAGTGGGATGCCTGTGTTGGCGGATTTTGAGCTTGGTAGCCAGGAGGGCTGGCGCGAGGAATCTGAGACTCTTCCTGAAGATGGACCTGTCAATGACCAAATCGCTGAGGTCCCCCTGGACTCACTCTGCGATGAATGAGGACTTCCGCATAAACTGAATGTGGTGAAGCTTTTTTTTTTCTGTGTGTGTGATAAATACATTGTGTTCCATTTGCATTTCTAAAGCATTTGTATTTTCGCATACAATAAATCAAATGTAAACAAGGTTATATGCTATCAATTAATTACCACAAGGTATTGACAATGCACTTCTGTTTTGAGTGCAGGTGGGAGCCAAGGTTTCGGCTACTTAATTCTGATGTTTTCTTTACATCGTCTGCGAGCGACCTGATACGAACTAAACCGAGCTTATGGTATGGTCAGCGGTGGCGTACACTCATCCTTCTTGCTTTCCGGAGCGGCTGAGAGCAAACGCGATACCAGACGACTACGTCAGTGCTCCAGTGTGCAGGCCGACCAGTTTACAAGCCGAGCTTCTTCCACTCTTGACCGAGATAGGCAGGTCTAGATATAAATGTCGAAGCTGCCATTTGGCGTGCGTATCGCCGCTAGTGAAAGTCTGCGGGGCTCATATGTTCTCTACGAATGTATTCTCAAGAGCCACAGGTTATAAAATGCGGCAGGTTTTCCTGCTCAGGCAAGATGCGATCGCTATGAGATGTTTGCACCGCCTGATATTGTCCTCTGCGCAAAAACAGTGGACCCAGCGGTACAAAAACGGTACTAATAATAAAAGAGCGAGCTTTCTTTGCAACAGCGTTACTTTGAGGCCAGACAGCCACTAAGCAAGTGTGTGACATGGTGGCAGCATTATAAGAGCCGACTTATTCATATTGTGTTATCTCTATGCATGCACTGTTAAGGATGGCGACGAGACAGGCGTGAGATATGCCGCTTTCAACCATCGAGACAAGAATTCCCGATCGAAAGAGGTGGAGAGGTCCAGAACGGCGACAGCGTGACTCGGCCAAGTGGGGCCATCGGGAAACACAAAGGTTCAAGTGGATCGTGGCGTCTCCCGCATGGGTCAGTACCCTCAAGGCGGCCACACGGTCATCCCCTTCGTCTGGCCGACAGCGCGCGGCGGCCCTTGCGAAGCATACTTTTGTGCCCAGACCATGAGACGCCGGCGGTCAACGCTTCTCCGATTCGTCTTGCCGACGGCGCGCGGTGGCTCGTTCGACGCAGGTGTGTCGTCCCAGACTATGCGACGCCGGCAGACAGCGAGCTCTTCGTGTGTGTCCTCTACACCGCCACAGCGGCTCCCTCCTTCCTCACCAAGTCTACACGGTCACTGCACCGTTCACACACATGTTGTCCATTGGTGTCTGGGTCGATGTGCTTGATGCGCCAGGGGTTGGGGTATGAGTTCGTTTGGAGCAAGCGTAACGTAACTGATTGGCTGTGGGTTAATTTCTTATCCGGGAGGGGAAATGCTCGTCTGCCTAGATAAAAGTGCTTAGTAAGCTCGTTGTACGTGAATAATTGATCTCTGTACTCGATATGTGGAGTAGCAGGGGAAACCGGACGGACGCGGTTTATGAGTCCTCGCGCCGCCTCGTGTGCGATCTCATTGAGATTCCACAGGCCGCCCCCTAAGCTGCCATGTGGGCCGGGAACCATACGATGGACTGATCGGTGATGTTACTTCCGCCTAAGATCCGTAACGTCGTCTTGTCTATCCCGCCCTTGGCGAAAGCTCGAGTGGCTGCTCTAGAGTCGCTGTATACAGTTGTGAAGTTCGAGTCTTTTAGAGCTAGTGCTATCGCTGCTTGTTCAGCTACCTCTGGCTTCTTGGTGTAAAGTGTGAGTGAGTTGCGCGTACGCCCGTGTCCGTCGGCTACTGCTACCGAGTAGGCATGTTTTCCCGGTATGTACGCTGCATCCACGAAAGCTGTCTGGTCGGGAAACTGTGCCGCGTCCGCAGCGAGGGCTTTGGCGCGGGCGAGCCTTCTTCCTTGATTGTGGGTCGGATGTACGTTTCTTGGGAAGGGGGACACTTTGAATGCTTCTCGAACGACTTTAGGTAACTGCAGGACGTTGTCCCTTTCTACTATGGTGTTCAGGCCGAGCTTAAAGAGAATCTCTCTGCCCGCTTTAGTGCTTGATAGGCGTGAAATCTGTGCCGTGTGCTGTGCCTCGATGATTTCGGCAAGGATATTGTGCACTCCTTGCTGTAAGAGTAGTTCAGTGGAGGCATTAGCTGGGAGCCCCAACGCTGTCTTGAAAGCTCGGCGTATGTGTACTTCAAGCCTTCTCTGATGTTCCTTTTTCCAGTTGAGCATTGCAGCCACGTATGTGATGTGACAGAGTACAAAAGCATGAACCATTTGAATAGCGTTGTCCTTGCTCAGTCCCCTGTGCCTATTCATGATGCGCCGAAACATCCGGATCGCGTTTGCAATCTTGATCGTGATGCTCTCAAGCATCGCCCAGTTGGACCCGTTGCTTTGGATGATTAATCCTAGAATTCGTATTTTATCAACCATAGGTATGCGATTTCCATCCCTGTCCTGTAACTCTATGCCTGGTGTGTGGTGTCGGCGCCAGTCGTTGGACCGGCGTCCTGGTCTTGGGGGGTGGTAGATGAGTAGCTCGGATTCTCTAGAAGAGCAGCGATGTCCCATTGGGGCGAGATGGACCTCGGTAACCGTGATGGCTTCTTGCATGCGCGCTTCCAATTCCGCATCGCTGCCACCGGTGCTCCAGATGGTAACATCGTCTGCGTGTATGGTGTGCTCCGCATCAGCAATTTCCCCCAGTGCGCGAGAAAGCTTTGTCATCGCCAAGTTAAATAAGAATGGTGAAAGCACTGAGCCTTGTGGTGTTCCCTTATCGCCCAGATTAAAGCTCTCCGAGACGTGTTCGCCTATCTGGAGAGTGGCCGTTCGATCCTGCAGAAACGCCTTGACGTAGTGGTAGAAGCGTGTTCCGAGGTTTTGGTCAGATATGGCTTTGAGAATGGCTTGATGTTGAATTTTGTCAAAAGCTTGCTCCACGTCGAGTACCAGTAGCGCCTTGGTGTCTCGTGTGGGGAAAGGGAACATGGGAACACGGACCCTTTAAAACTATGTGTGTGTGCGGGCATCATCACTTCTTCTCCGGAGTCTTTTCTACTACTAACAATGTAAATAAACCAGGTTTTCGTCTTTCAACTCCTAACTCCTTCGCTCAGCGGCGCTTCTTCCTGAGGTGGAGCGGGCGTCGATGCGGCCGACGATCCGTCCTGCGACACCCTAGTCCCACCTCTAACGTCTGGATGGCAGCAGTTGAATTGACCATGCGACCTGGTGCTGCTTCTGCGGGTGAGTGCTTGGAATTTGCCAGGCTTCAGATTTAGTGCTATTTATTCTTAACTGCTAGGAATTATTGTGGGTTGTTAAGCGAGACGTGTGTGATTATCTCACTTCAACAGTTGGTCAGCAAAGCCAGGACTCCGAGAGGCAACTATGGCGCTAGAAAAATTGCGGAGGTCAGAATTGCTGTTGTTGTGCGAAGAGTTTGGTGTGGAGGTACAAGCTAAAATGACAAAACCGGAAATTTGCTCATTGCTTTTGAAATCCGCCGAGGTAGATACAATTTGCGAGGTGTGGGAACTATTCAAAGCGGATAGGGCGAAAGAGGAGGAGGAAGAAAGAGACAAAAAGAGGATCAGAAAAGAGAGAACGAGGAACGGAAGAAAGAGGAAGCTGAAGGGAACAGAATATCGCAGCTAGAATTAGCGGCAGAAGCCGAAGAGCGGGAGCTAAAAAGGTTGCAGCTCGCATTTGACGAGAAGAAACCAGAATTTGAACGGTCGAGAGGCGCGACTCCAAAGAAAGCAAGCGAATCGGAAGCGTATCAAACGGGACGAAAAATTCAGATGCAGCCGTACAAAGTGGGCGAAGACCTTGGGTTGTATCTCGTTAATTTTGAAAGGGCGTGTGATAAAAAGGGATACGCTAAGAAGTCATGGCCAGAGAAGCTAATGATGGTGTTGCCCTGTGAGGCGGCTGCCATAGTCGCGAGGCTGGATGCGGACGAGGCCGATGACTACGAGAAAGTGAAGGCTAGCCTGCTCAGAAGGTACCATTTGTCGGCAGAAGAATTCCGTCAGCGGTTCAGAGGCGCCAGTAAGAAATGTGGCGAGAGCTATGCAGACTTTGCATGCAGTTTGAAGGCCAACCTTAAAGAATGTTTGAAGGGCGCGTATGCGTACGAAAGTAAAGATAAGGTCGTGTAGTGTGTAGGCCCAGAGCAATTCTAAAACAGCATCCCCGAATCAGTTAAGCTCTGGATTCAAGACAAGGAGGAAGTGAGAAAAGTAGAGAAAGCCGCAGAGTTAGCGGACAAATAAACGGCGCGGAGGAGGTTAGGCTCCGATATAGGCGGGCCTGAAAAGAACAGTTTCGGCATGAGGAAGCGTTTTGTGCCGAAAAACGCACAATATAGAAACCCCAGCCCGTGGAAGGAGCAAAACAGGTCACGGAAAGAACTGAGGGTGGTTCTAGGCAGACCGAAGCGCAGAAATCGCTGACAAGAGTTCGAAACCAGAAAACCGTTTTGTTGTTTCAACTGTCAGGAGACCGGACACATTGCTGCAAGGTGCAAAAAGCCGCGGGTAGCCTTTTCATACGCAGATGACAGTGATGAAAATTTGGAGCTCCTACAGCCATACATTCACGAGCTCAAAGTAAATGGAAACCGTGCAGAGTCCTGGCCACAATAGACATTGTTCATCCTTCCTATGATAAATAGGAAGACTTGACTGGGGAGGTGGCATGGATAGAGCAGGTGCTAAAACATCAAAGTCTGTGCCTTCCGATGACAAGGGTAGTGATTTTCGGCCCGTTCGGAGAGTTAGTGACAGAAGCCGCTTTCTCGCGCGCGGTTTCATTACAGTGCCTGTGCCTATTTTCGACTAGGTAGAATCAGTTGCTGCATGAACGGGGTCAGAAGCTAGCAGAGGGAACAGTAAAAGCCCTGAGGAGATCAAACTCGCGCGAGCTAGCCACCAAGCTTACATACCACCAGGCATCAGAGACGTCTAGCCAGGGGAATGACATTCCCGATAATCAGGAACCAAACGAACCAGTTGCAGTTCGTGCAGACAAGGGGCGATCCGAACCAGAGGTCAAAGAAAGGATAACGAGTGGCCGCATTCAGGAAGAATGCAGTACGGGTTCCGTGTTGCAGCCAACCTCTCCGTGCATGGACCGCCTGCTGCGCGTCGACAAGATTCGTTAAAAGCAGAACAGGAACTGAACCCCAGCCTGTTAAAGTGGCACTTTACAGCTCGTGAAGGCATCGCTAGGCGAAATGTGACAATACATCACAAGGGCGGACTGCTGTATCGGCACTACAAAGACAAAAAGGGTAGAACACTAGACCAGCTGGTTGTCCCTGAAAAGTATCGCTCTGACCTACTGAGTCTTTGCCACGGTAACAATTGGTCAGGGCACTTAGGCGTGAACAAAACAAAGGAAAGGCTGCTTGGAGAATATTACTGGCCAGGCTGTTTCAAGGACGCTAAACGCTACGTTCAATCGTGCGACGCTTGTCAGCGCACAGGAAAGCCAGGTGAGAAATGGAAGGCACCTCTAAAGCTAGTTCCGCTGATTTCAGAACCGTTCCGTCAACTGGTCATTGACACAGTGGGACCACTGCCTAGAACCAAGTCAGGATATAAGTACGTCCTCCCTATGATCTGCCCCGCTACAAAGTTTCCGGAAGCGGTACCTCTGAGGGAACTTAGCTCAGCGGAGATAGTCAATGCACTCCTTTGAGTTTTCGCCCAAATTGTCTTCGCAGCAGAAATTCAAGCTGACCAGGGGACAGTTCTCACGAGCGCACTGACGACCACGTTTTTGCATAGGTGTGGCGTGAAGTTCATACATAGTTCGGTCTATCACCCTCAGTCCAATAGCGTAGAAAAGTGGCATTTAATGTTTAAAAGAGGGCTGCAAGCTACATGCTACGAGCACAAGGATGACTGGGAAAGTTGTCTCCCACCAACGCTTTTCTCCCTGAGAATGGTTCCACATGAAGCCACAGGTTTCACCCCCGCCGAACTAGTGTACGGAAGGGCTCTCCGTTCTGCGCTTAGTTTGCTAAGGGAGATGTGAGAATGGACGGGCGAAAGTCAGCCAGTCGTAGAGTACGTGCTGCAGCTGTTAAATGGTCTCAACACCACGCGAGAACTAGTGGACGAGAACCTGAAAATGGCTCAGGAAACTGCCAAGTTTTACTACGACCAGAACGCTAGAGTGAGAAATTTTAAGGTAGGGGATAAGGTGCTCATTCTCAAGCCTTCGCGAAAAAACAAGGTAGAAGTTCATTAAGTCGGACCTGTAGAAGTTGTAGATCGTCTCTCTGAAACCAACTACACTTTGAAGATGCCGGGGAGAGGCCAGCAGATAAAGGTATACCACTGCAATCTAATGAAGCCCTATCTTGAAAGGAGCGGGGTGGCAAACATGGCTATAAACATACCGGAGGAGGTACTAGCCGAAACTCCCGAGTGGAACGGAAATGACAACAAACATTCTAACAGCATAAACGATCTCGTGGCTCGTTCCGCGAGCACAAAGGTTCTAGAGCCAACTCAACTACAGCAACTAAAGCAGCTGCTTTGCTAATTCCAGGACAGTTTTAGTGGCCGGCAAGGAAAGACAGACCTCCTCACACAGGAGATAGAACTAACCTCTACCGAGCCAGTAAGATTGAAGGCTTACAGGGTTTCACCTAGACAAAAAGAGATAATTGAGGCCGAGATCAAACACATGTTAGAATTGGGCGTTATAGAACCAGCGGAAAGCGACTACACCTCTGCTTTGATCCTTGTAGAGGCACCGGGAAATGATCCTTGGCCCTGCGTGGATTACCGAAAGCTTAACGCCATAATTAAAGACCAGCTGTATCCAATCCCGAATATAGAGAGGATAGAGACCGTAAGCGCTGCCCAGTACATATCCACACTGGACCTGGTAAAGGGCTATTGGCAGGTTACGCTCTCGGAGAATGCACGCCGATATGCGGCATTCATTTCGCCTGTGGGGCTCTAGTTCTGAGTTTCGGGCTGAAAAATGCGCCATTTAGCTTTTTTAAGTTAGTGGACATCGCCCTCAAGGACATGTACGAGTTTGCTGTCCCATATCTCGATGATGTGGCTGTCTTTTCTGACTCCTGGGAAGACCATATTTCCAATTTCAGGAGAGCGCTAAGCCAGTTGCGTAACGCCGGGTTAACCATAAAAGCAGAAAATGTAATTTTGGTTGCTCGCATGCAGAGGTGGGCATTTGACCTCAAAAACCTCGACCTCACCTCAAACTCAAAAACTATTTGGCGACCTCACTCAACCTCAACCTCATCAATTCAGGTTGAGGTCCCCCAGGCGACCTCACCTCACTTTTCAGGTGACCATTGGCGACCTCACTCAACCTCACCTCAAACTCAAAATGTGAGGTTGAGGTCGGGTGCTCGACCTCAAAAAAAAAATCATTAAATTAAACCGCAACTTAAAGTAATATACATTTCTCGGTAATGCTAGGGTATATAGGCTAGCCAGAATTTTGTCGTATGAAGGCTGTATTTTACTCATAAATTTCATACAACAATTAATATCCAGGATAAAAGCAGAAAAACTCTGGACACTACATGTCCAACTCTGCACTAAAATGGCAATCCTCTTCCCCTCCTCGCCTACCCTTTTGTGGTCGCTTTCAATCTAAGGCCTATATGGGTACAACGTTACTACGCATAGGCCCATAATGCAATACAAAGAGTTTAACCCAACTGACCCATACAGTTTCTTATTCTTACCTAGAGGGAAAGCTGTGCTGCCGTCTATGGGAGTTTACATGGAGTTTCCAGATGGCCAGTTCAGCCACCATAGGCGCTCAAAGCATCATGGGCTGGAGAGCAACCGAGTGCAGAACTACAACTTTTGGCCAAAACTAATGCAAAGATAAACGTTGTTCTACCGTAAATAATGTCCTAATATTGAATATTGTGACTATAACTTGCAAAAAGAGAGAGAAACAGCATGTTGATGTGATATGTATCTAATATAAGCGATGGCTCTTTCTCCTATTGGCTTAGTTTCGAGTAGCACAAATACCAATATTTCGCACTTAATAAGCAAAGTTTGAAATAAAAAAAACGTTGTGAAAATATTTATGGGTGTGCAATCACTTAAGGAAGTTTTTAGTGGCATTTCGGGACTAAAAACCATTTATTGGCGACGTCTGCTTTTGCGCCTTCGCTACTATGGTTTTCGTGGTCTATGTACGCACCTTCAAATGATGATGATGACGAAAAAGAAACATCGCAGTAACGCCACTCCACGTACCCGAGAAAAACCGACTGTCCCGCAACAAGTAGCACACCGGCCCATGATTCTTAGCGCGCCCATGGTGGCTGAAGTGCAGCGCCCTCAGCTTTCCCTCTAGTTAGTGTAAGGAACTCTATGATCTGACCCACGTGAATAAGATTCATATTAAAAATAAAACAAGCCAGTTCTTACTCTAAACTGAAAAGCCAAATGCTGTTGACCCTAGTGACGACGACAACAATGACGATATGCTCTTTTTCTTTTCTTGCCACATAGCACTAAACCGACAGGGACACAGCTAGACACACGGGACGGGCGCTTTTTTTTATCGCCCGTCCAGTATATCTGGCTGTGTCCCTGCCTGTTTAGCGCTGTCAGGCAAGAAAGCCGACACCAAATCGCCCAAGCTTCCATCCTTGCTCTTTTTCTTAATTCGAAAAAAAAAATGGATGATTGCCGAGCATTTTTTTTAATACACTGTACATTGTTTTGCGACAGAATACATTAAAATAGGAAAAAAAATAGGAATACATTCGTGCCTCGTTAGTACGGACGCTTTGGTTTCCGACCAAAGCTGTCCATAAAGCGAGTCATCCATAATAACGAGTCATGAATAAAAACGAAAAGTATATAGTTGAAAAAAATTAATAATTAATGGCTGCTGTTTTAATTAATTTGGGTATATAAACACAGCCGAGATGTCGATGCTACCCTCTTCTCCATAGATCCGTCGATCCGAAACGTCATGTCTGTCCTTAAACCTTGTCAGCCATCCTCTTGAGCAGCTGAAGTCAGTAACGCCTAGACAGAGCGTAGAATATTTCTCAGTAAACATCCCCCTGTTTTACTGAACAAAAATTCCGTAAGTCATCACAGGTAAAACCTATCAAGACGGAGGAGCAGAAGCACTCATAATGTTGCCGAGGCAGCGAGCCTTCTTTTGAAGCATTTCGTCGCTCACGACAGCACCATTCGCGTACACATTCCCGAACCACATTAACAAGGCTGACTCCATTTCTTCGAACTGTGCTTGGCGCTGTCGGACTGTGGCTTTCGCTGCAATGCCGACGTTGAGTCATTTATCGGAGTCCTGCAGTATATATAGATGGTATACCGTCGACCTGGCGAGGCTGAGGCCTAGTTGAACTTCGGTCCGGTCTTTCGTGGCTTGGATTGACTGAGATGGCTTTTGCCGCTTGTATTCACAGATTTCCCGCTTCGCGCCTAAGTTCAGCTCCACTCTTTTGCGTTTAACTCTCGCCATGTCAAAAGTCAGACTAAAGTTGAGGGTTACAGGCTCCTGTTTCTTTGCACTCTTTTTCCCTAGCTAACCTCCCTGACTTTCCGTTCTTCTGATTCTCTTTCTTGCCCTTTACTGTTTCTGTAAGGAAGCGAGGGAGTCAAGTTGGCAGGCTACTATACAGAGGGCTATCAAACAGCCCTTTCCAGTGCCGTTTGTATGTGTTCCTATGAAACAAACACTGCAAGCTGAAGTGCATTTTAGAACGCCGTACGAAGAACTCAGACCTTGTCAAGGCCGCATCGTTGACTCAAGGTGAAGCCGACATGCGGATCGCTGTGTTGCAAAATGTGGTAGTTCGGTAGCGCAACAGTGACGAAAACCAGGAGCATGAGAAGGAAGTTCCACCAGGACGAGACGCCTGGTCCTGGTTGCGTGCTCGTCACCTTTCTTTTGTCGCTGTACTTCGTGAGTGTGTCTTAACCCTGACCGAAAAGCGTTAACGGCTTCATGAAACACACTTTGTGTTCTGGGATAGAAAAACTTCAGTTCCCACCCCCAATTTTGGCGCTTGTCTTTCTTTTGATAACTTCTTTCTTACGCTTTTACCGGCCTCTCTTCTGGTCACGTTCAGCAGAATTTATTGCGACCACATGCTGCTATTTTCCTGACTGCGGCCTTTAGTTGCAGTGCTGCCGCTGCACCCAGAAATCTCCCGGTTCCCTCCTTTTGGGGTCTTTCTTAGTTAGCTGACCCTCGGTTTGCTGTGTACGATCCCTGCCATCCACCCTCCTTTCCTCCTCCTCCTCCTCCCTTGCTTTCCGCTCTTGCCCCCCCCCCCCCCCCCCCCGCGGCGCACTCGCCGCGGCATCTGGCAATCAAGAAGCAACCAGAAGGGGAAGATGTCTCGTCTTTAGTGTAGTAACAACATAGTTAGAAAACCAGAATAGCATGGACCTGCAATCAAGACAGCTAATTTTATGTTGAGCCGGTCTCCTCATCAAAACAAGGTAATAGCCTCCACCTTGATTCGAACCTCCATCCCTCGCAACCCCAACCGAGAGCTTTAACCAACTACACCCCGCCAGGATTTTTTTTTCCAGCCTGACTGGTTTCCGCTGGTGACACGGTATTTATCTTTGCCTGCCTTTTGGTTGTGTTTTCTGTTGTGCAGCTCAGCAACGGCTGAATGCTTTGTAAATAGTCTGTGCACATAGCCCTTTCTGCACATAACCGCGCGTGATAACGTTACGCGCGGTATAGGAGTAGCGACTCTTAATTCTCCTTCTTGAGAATGATAGTTGTGATGATAATAGGCTAGTCAGCGGCTAATTTCGGGCGAGCATGTACTCAGCATTGGACAGGATTGTATTGGACTAGATTAGATTGGACTGGATTCGATTAGACTTGAATGTAGTGATTTGGATTGGACAGGTTTGGATTGAATTGTATGTGTTGGATTGAATTGCATTGGAATTGAATGTGTTTGACTGGAATGTACTGCAGTTGATTGGACTGGATTTGATTAGACTGGATTGGTTTGTATTGGATTATAGTAGACTGGATTGGTTTGGATTACACCCAATTGGATTGGATCAGATTCGATTGAAGAGGAGTAGGCAGCCCAGCGGCAACATAAATGCTTTCGCTACGTAAATCCTGGCTTAGCTGAGCTAAGCCACGGCCTTTTTTTTACGTTTCCCGCTGTGGCATTTGCGCTAAAAGGCTGCGCTCGTTGAGCGCCTTGCCCATTCGCGGGATGCACACCACAGCACGTGCTTCTGCGTGCAGCTCAGAGGAGCGCAAGCCAGTTCATAGCCCTTGATTCCTACCGTGAGCAAAATAGAAAGGGAGGGCGTGGAAGCAAGTTCCAGGAAGGCACTTGCGCACATCATCAAAGTCTACGTCAGCCGGAGCCGTCGACACAGGAGCCTTGAAGTCAGCTCGATGGCGCGCTTTTCCCGACAGCAAGCACTGCAGGCTGAGCAAACTCAAGCTGACTCACCTGTTCCCATCAACCAAAACGAGGTGCTTGTGGTGGCTAAGTTGGGAGGCCACTAAACAGACGCACCTGCTACCAACTCGAAGAACCCCGTTAACTTCATTGTGAAATTGGTGAGATCGTTCTCGATGATGAAAGCCTGGACTTCAGTGAGATGCCCCAGTTGTAGCCTTTTAGCCTTTTAAAACTGAAATCCAGGAGCGTAGGTGCGAGAGTCAGATTTTCGCCTTGCAGATGAAACTTTTGAAGGCAAAATTGTTTTGATTCGACTGAAATGTTGCGATCAGTGTGGATTTCGCATAGAGTGAACGTAGTGAACCTTTCTTTCACTTTTGCGTCAAATACATTCTGTCGGCTCTGAATCATTGAAGCATTTTTGTGGTTTTTCAAGATTTAAACAATTGTAAACAAACTTCCATGACTCTCCGTTAATCTCAATCGCAAGTCTGGTGGTCAAGTTGCAGCTCACATAACGGCAGAGCTGTAAGAAGATCACCCCGTCAACCTTCCACTACTTTTCCAGAAAAATCACGACCGCTTTCACCTCATCGTTATGGGAAACACTATAACGTGTGAGCAGTGTGGGTGTGTTGAAACTATTGCGCACATACTTTGTGAGTGGCCTCAGTTTGAGCGTGAGTGCACTTTCCTGCTGCTACACTTCGTTGCTTGTACTCTCGCGCTCTTACTGAAGAAAAGATTCTGGGCCCTTGGATGACTCCTTCATCAGAAAGGAAATCAGTGAAGGCGCTACTTAAGTTTTTAAAGGATTCGGGGTTGAGTTCAAGACTTTAACTGCACAATAGACTCCTTCTCTTCGCACCCTTTCTTTCTTTTTTCTCCCTTTGTTCCCCTCCCCACGTGTAGGGTAGCCTACTCGGCATCGCCTGATTAACCTTCCTGCCTTTCTATTCTATTTCTGTCTCTCTCTCTCTCTCTCAAACACATCTGCTTCTCAGCATGCTTTCCCACTCGCCGCACTGCGGTCGATGACGTCTAACGGTTCTACTTGTGTAATGCAGCCGCGCAACTGCCTGGAGCGATGTTACAGAACTTGATCAGTTCGCATTCAGTTCGAAAAGCTCGCTGTGTTGGGCTGGAAGCAGGCTGTTTTTTTTTTTTTTTTTTTCATTGCGCAAGTTAGCCCTTCGGCATAAGGGTTTAAATATATTAATACAGGCCTGTGGCCCCCAAAGAATGCCAACAGCTCTCGGTGGTGTGAGCCATGTATCCATACCCCAGTGTCAGGCGGTCTGGTAGGGTGGTAAGAGTGGCTTCTAAGGTGTGCCATGTGGGCCACGCGAAAACCAGGACAAGTTGCTGGGAAGTGGTCTATTGTGGCCTGCATAGCAGGGGCTGGACAGAACGGGCAGTTCAGGGAAGCAGTCTGGGTGGTCCGAGAATATTTTACAGCAGGCGTTAAAGCAACACACACGCGGATTCTTCTCAGCGTCAACTCCTCACGGAGTTTGATCCACACGGTGGAATTAAAGCACGCGTGGAGCGGCGAAAAAATTCTTTCGCAAGCACTATGGCCTCCCCTGAGGACAACTTTAACATCAGCCGAGGATATGTCACTTTCTGGGAACAGGAGGCATCATCAGTTTCTGTGAGACAGAGCGTAGTTTAGGGAGCCCACACCACACTCACAGGGCAAGGAAATGATTGCACAATATTGCAAACATCGTTGATGATGTCGAAGGTATTAGATATACTCCGTAATGCTCGGACGGCTTTGCTGGATTCTGTAAGATCAAAATGGTCGGGGTGCAGCATATAGGCTGTCTGCTAATATAGACAAACCATCGCGAATGGCAACAAGCTCTGCTACTAGAGAAGGAAGGTGCGTTGCTTCTGTTCTATATGAACATACCTGGCGTATTTCAGGAAGCAATGGACAAATGAGGATAGTATGTAAACTCTCATAGCCAGTGCGTGCTTTTACGTAAACTTGAAGCCCTGTGTAGTGTCTGTGTAATGATCTGGCTTCGCTGCTTGCACCGGATGTTGAACTTGGCGCTTTTCTCGTAGCAGACAGTTGTTTGTCATTTGTGGCCGATTCCGTGGAAGTTCCGAAGGCGTTGCTTCAAGCAGCGTACAAGACGAATAAAAATAATGCGCTAAATTCAGACGCTGCAGGAATAGCTTCCAGTTGTATGACATTGTCTCTACGTCGAACTCCGGGCACACCGCCATCACAACGTTCGAACAAGCCTTCTGTCTATTTAACAAGGGCACAATGGGATCGACTTGAGGCTATAAATCGAGAGGCAATGAGGGTCATCACCTGCCTCCCTCGCATTACACCAATCGTGGCACTCCAAGAAAACGCACAACTAAACACAATAGATGAACTGGTGCAGCAACGACGTGATGCACGCAAGCTTGAGGCCACACTCTCTCACGCAACGTGTGCTCTGAAGGCTTATGCTTCGAAACATTCACTACTACCACCGCCACTGCCAGTTCTCCAACCTTGGCGTTTTGTACAGCTGAGCGATAATAAGCCGACTGATTTACGCCGACCAAGAACACAGGAAACGGCGTCGTCACTTCGCGACCGAATTATGGAACAAGACGCCCGCTTGCCACATGGTTCCATTATAATTTACGTCGACGCAAGCATCAAAGCCTGTGAAGAGATAACAGCAGTTCACTATCCTAGCAAATCTTCATTGAACAAGACGTCAATATTTCAATTACCGGAACCTCCATCTTCTTTTTGTGCGGAACTGCTTGCAGTGCAAGAGGCGCTTCGCCCTGTGACCGCCATTCCCATGCTTCCCACGGCCCGTATTATCATACGTACAGATGCCCTCCAGGTGACAAAGCTACTTAGACGAGTTAGTAGTAGCCCGGAAATCTGCCAGATCATACACAGTCTAGCGGCTCGCATACCAAATCCAATTCGTATTGATTGGACCCCGCGTGACCTTTTAAGTGCTCAAAGCCAAGTGGATGCTGCAACCCGCCTATCAAACTCGACATCGACATCGCCAAACCTCATAAAATTAGACAATGCCACCCTGCTTTTAACAAGAAAGGAGCACCTCCGGCGCCGTACACGTGCTCTTATACCTCCGTGTACGGTAAGCCCCCCCGCGGTCTAACCCGTGCAGAGGAGGTGGCGCTTCGGAGGATTAGAGTTGGGGTGGCCCTAACACCAGCAGTGATCCGAAAGTGGCCACAATTTCGGTATTTATATCCACACCCTGGGTGCCCCATCTGCAAGTCTAAAAATATAGAAGCAGACATCCATTACCTACTGTGGGATTGCCCAGCGTTGAAGCCAACGCGGATCCGGCACCTGGTGGCAGCTGGCCTCTCCCCCCATAATCCGGAGTCATATGCTGTTTGGACACTGGGACCGCATCATCGTTCACTCCTCGATTTCATTGCATCAGCCAACCTTTTTTCATTTATTTGACCACATCCGTCATCCATCATGACATTCCTCTTATGCCCTGAGGCAATAAACTTCGCAAAAAGAAAAAAAAAAAAAGCATTCTGTCTGAGCAACTCGCGGTTGTCGTTCGTCTCTACCAGTGTGGAAATTACCAAGTTGTTATCACCAGCGGATTTTTTCTATCCTTCCTCTTCTTCTTGTCGTTGTTCCTCTGCAACAGCGGCGAAACCGGATGCTAGGCAACGGGACGCTGTTTCAGACACTGGCGAAATGCTCAAGGGTAGCGTAGGGTATACCTTTCCTAAAAACAATATTGTTCCCATTTAATCTCCGCCTTTAAAGGGTATGTTTCGATAGCGTAGGCTATCAGCCCACCTATAAAACTGTGTTTTACCTAAGCCGTATGAATGTGCCTGCGTGTTCTAGGGATAACGTGAATTTAAATATCATGGCACGCTGATTCTAATGCCACCCTCCCACATGAAAGGAGAGGTCCGAATTGTCGCTCTTTCAGACCCCCACCGACACCGACGCTGAAGGCTCGAGCTGGCTGACGTATTGAATCTTCCGCTTCAAAAATATATTAGGCGCGTTTCCAGTGTGCCGGCTCCGAAACTGCACATGGCTGGCTACAGCAATGGACGAAATACTGAAGACATTGATTTTTTTTAGCGAGGCAGTCAGCCACCTGAAGGATCGCATATTGTAATTTATGCTGACCTTGTATCATTTCGTGAAATGGGGCACACCCACGTAGAAGCACTGTGCGATAATCGAGTTACATAAAGTGAAAGAAGAAATATCCTGCGCGAGTGCACAGTGTACAGGCGGACACCGAAACGCAAAAATTTCATAGCATTCCAGGACCTTCACTGGAGGTATGTTGAAGCATCAGCTGCTGATATTGTAGCTCTAGGCGTGTTGAGAATTTTACTGTCTTTTATTTTCCGTGTAATGTTTTTTTTAATTTTTATGCTTATTTTTCGTTTTTATATTTCTATTTTTTTTATTTCCAAAACATCCTCCAACATCCTTACGTTAGACAAAAAGAATTAGGAAGATGCTCGCAGAAAGTTTTCGAAAAGTGGTTAGCGCGCTCGAATCAGGCACGGAGGGTTAGTGGTTCTAGTCTTGGCGTGGATGATATCTTTATTACTAATGTTTATTTTTCGTGAGGACGCGCCAGGGTGACTACACAATATTCACAACTCCTGTCTACGCAACTCATGGGGCAAGAAATTTTTCCGCCTTAAGAACTTTTGAGACTCTGGGTAGAAATGTCCAGCGCTGTGGCATTCGCGCTAAAGGCCCGGCGATCATCGAGCGCCTCGCGACTTGCGCGTTCGCGAGAGCCACCCGACAGCACGCGCTTCTGCGAACAGATCAGTAGAGAACGAAAGCTAGATCATTGTCTCCAGTTCCCACTGTTGCAAATGGAGAACGGCAAGGAGAAGAGGCCCAGGCGAGCACTCGCTGAAATCACCAATGTAAATGTGAGCACGACTGCGCAAGGAACGAACGCTGACGTTGGGTCTACGACGCGGTCTGCACCGCGCCAAGGGCAGGGCGCTTTGCCGAATACGGACGACTCACATGCTCCCACAATCCAAGAAGCCCATCTTACAGAGGTTGAGTTGGGGCGCCACGGAACAGACATTGCTGCGGCCGAAGCGAAGAAGCCTGAGGAGCTTGACAGTGAGATCGGTGAGGTCATATTCGCTGGCGAAAGCACCGACTTCAGTGGGATGCCTGAGTTGGCGGATTTTGAGCTTGGTAGCCAGGAGGGCTGGCGCGAGGAATCTGAGACTCTTCCTGAAGATGGACCTGTCAACGACCAAATCGCTGAGGTCCCCCTGGACTCACTCTGCGATGAATGAGGACTTCCGCATAAACTGAATGTGGTGAAGCTTTTTTTTTTCTGTGTGTGTGATAAATACATTGTGTTCAATTTGCATTTTTAAAGCATTGTTTGTATTTTCGCATACAATAAATCAAATGTAAACAAGGTTATATGCTATCAATTAATTACCACAAGGTATTGACAATGCACTTCTGTTTTGAGTGCAGGTGGGAGCCAAGGTTTCGGCTACTTAATTCTGATGTTTTCTTTACATCGTCTGCGAGCGACCTGATACGAACTAAACCGAGCTTATGGTATGGTCAGCGGTGGCGTACACTCATCCTTCTTGCTTTCCGGAGCGGCTGAGAGCAAACGCGATACCAGACGACTACGTCAGTGCTCCAGTGTGCAGGCCGACCAGTTTACAAGCCGAGCTTCTTCCACTCTTGACCGAGATAGGCAGGTCTAGATATAAATGTCGAAGCTGCCATTTGGCGTGCGTATCGCCGCTAGTGGAAGTCTGCGGGGCTCATTTGTTCTCTACGAATGTATTCTCAAGAGCCACAGGTTATAAAATGCGGCAGGTTTTCCTGCTCAGGCAAGATGCGATCGCTATGAGATGTTTGCACCGCCTGATATTGTCCTCTGCGCAAAAACAGTGGACCCAGCGGTACAAAAACGGTACTAATGATAAAAGAGCGAGCTTTCTTTGCAACAGCGTTACTTTGAGGCCAGAGAGCCACTAAGCAAGTGTGTGACATGGTGGCAGCATTATAAGAGCCGACTTATTCATATTGTGTTGTCTCTATGCATGCACTGTTAAGGATGGCGACGAGACAGGCGTGAGATATGCCGCTTTCAACCATCGAGACAAGAATTCCCGATCGAAAGAGGTGGAGAGGTCCAGAACGGCGACAGCGTGACTCGACCAAGTGGGGCCATCGGGAAACACAAAGGTTCAAGTGGATCGTGGCGTCTCCCGCATGTGTCAGTACCCTCAAGGCGGCCACACGGTCATCCCCTTCGTCTGGCCGACAGCGCGCGGCGGCCCTTGCGAAGCAGAGGTTTTTTGCCCAGACCATGAGACGCCGGCGGTCAACGCTTCTCCGATTCGTCTTGCCGACGGCGCGCGGTGGCTCGTTCGACGCAGGTGTGTCGTCCCAGACTATGCGACGCCGGCAGACAGCGAGCTCTTCGTGTGTGTCCTCTACACCGCCACAGCGGCTTCCTCCTTCCTCACCAAGTCTAAACTTTCGAGAGGGCGTGTCTGTGAGAGTGAAAGTGTGGCAATTTGAGTGGCATTAGAGTGATAAGGCCTACTCCCTCGACGACGAGCCCGCCCTTCACCTAGGGGACCTGGGGATTGGTTTGGTTTGGTAAAACTTCATTTCCCACAGTAGGGGTCCTGGAGGACACTCGGCTAGGCGCCAGGTGTAGTGGGCAGCTCCCACGTCGGCACGAGAGCCCGAAGTTCTCCGCCGCCGCGCGGGCCTCCTTGACAGCCCGAAGCTGATCATGTAGTGAAGCACTTTTTAACACTTTGTCCCAACGTTCCTTGTTCTTGGCGTAGGCGTCGCTCAATGCACAACCACACAGCATATGGTTTAAGTCTACACGGTCACTGCACCGTTCACACACATGTTGTCCATTGTTGTCTGGGTCGATGTGCTTGATGCGCCTGGGGTTGGGGTATGAGTTCGTTTGGAGCAAGCGTAACGTAACTGATTGGCTGTGGGTTAATTTCTTATCCGGGAATGGAAATGCTCGTCTGCCTAGATAAAAGTGCTTAGTAAGCTCGTTGTACGTGAATAATTGATCTCTGTACTCGATATGTGGAGTAGCAGGGGAAACCAGACGGACGCGGTTTATGAGTTCTCGCGCCGCCTCGTGTGCGATCTCATTGAGATTCCGCAGGCCGCCCCCTAAGCTGCCATGTGTGCCGGGAACCATACGATGGACTGATCGGTGATGTTACTTCCGCCTAAGATCCGTAACGTCGTCTTGTCTATCCCGCCCTTGGCGAAAGCTCGAGTGACTGCTCTAGAGTCGCTGTATACAGTTGTGAAGTTCGAGTCTTTTAGAGCTAGTGCTATCACTGCTTGTTCAGCTACCTCTGGCTTCTTGGTGTAAAGTGTGAGTGAGTTGCGCGTACGCCCGTGTCCGTCGACTACTGCTACCGAGTAGGCATGTTTTCCCGGTATGTACGCTGCATCCACGAAAGCTGTCTGGTCGGGAAACTGTGCCGCGTCCGCAGCGAGGGCTTTGGCGCGGGCGAGCCTTCTTCCTTGATTGTGGGTCGGGTGTACGTTCCTTGGGAAGGGGGACACTTTGAATGCTTCTCGCACGACTTTAGGTAACTGCAGGACGTTGTCCCTTTTTACTATGGTGTTCAGGCCGAGCTTAAAGAGAATCTCTCTGCCCGCTTTAGTGCTTGATAGGCGTGAAATCTGTGCCGTGTGCTGTGCCTCGATGATTTCGGCAAGGATATTGTGCACTCCTAGCTGTAAGAGTAGTTCAGTGGAGGCATTAGCTGGGAGCCCCAACGCTGTCTTGAAAGCTCGGCGTATGTGTACTTCAAGCCTTCTCTGATGTTCCTTTTTCCAGTTGAGCATTGCAGCCACGTATGTGATGTGACAGAGTACAAAAGCATGAACCATTTGAATAGCGTTGTCCTCGCTCAGTCCCCTGTGCCTATTCATGATGCGCCGAAACATCCGGATCGCGTTTGCAACCTTGATCGTGATGCTCTCAAGCATCGCCCAGTTGGACCCGTTGCTTTTGGATGATTAATCCTAGAATTCGTATTTCATCAACCATAGGTATGCGATTTCCATCCCTGTCCTGTAACTCTATGCCTGGTGTGTGGTGTCTGCGCCAGTCGTTGAACCGGCGTCCTGGTCTTGGGGGGTGGTAGATGAGTAGCTCGGATTCTCTAGAAGAGCAGCGATGTCCCATTGGGGCAAGATGGATCTCGGTAACCGTGATGGCTTCTTGCATGCGCGCTTCCAATTCCGCATCGCTGCCACCGGTGCTCCAGATGGTAACATCGTCTGCGTGTATGGTGTGCTCCGCATCAGCAATTTCCCCCAGTGCGCGAGAAAGCTTTGTCATCGCCAAGTTAAATAAGAATGGTGAAAACACTGAGCCTTGTGGTGTTCCCTTATCGCCCAGATTAAAGCTCTCCGAGACGTGTTCGCCTATCTGGAGAGTGGCCGTTCGATCCTGCAGAAACGCCTTGACGTAGTGGTAGAAGCGTGTTCCGAGGTTTTGGTCAGATATGACTTTGAGAATGGCTTGATGTTGAATTTTGTCAAAAGCTTGCTCCACGTCGAGTACCAGTAGCGCCTTGGTGTCTCGTGTGGGGAAAGGGAACATGGGAACACGGACCCTTTAAAACTATGTGTGTGTGCGGGCATCATCACTTCTTCTCCGGAGTCTTTTCTACTACTAACAATGTAAATAAACCAGGTTTTCGTCTTTCAACTCCTAACTCCTTCGCTCAGCGGCGCTTCTTCCTGAGGTGGAGCGGGCGTCGATGCGGCCGACGATCCGTCCAGCGACACCCTAGTCCCACCTCTAACGTCTGGATGGCAGCAGTTGAATTGACCATGCGACCTGGTGCTGCTTCTGCGGGTGAGTGCTTGGAATTTGCCAGGCTTCAGATTTAGTGCTATTTATTCTTAACTGCTAGGAATTATTGTGGGTTGTTAAGCGAGACGTGTGTGATTATCTCACTTCAACAGTTGGTCAGTAAAGCCAGGACTCCGAGAGGCAACTATGGCGCTAGAAAAATTGCGGAGGTCAGAATTGCTGTTGTTGTGCGAAGAGTTTGGTGTGGAGGTACAAGCTAAAAGGACAAAACCGGAAATTTGCTCATTGCTTTTGAAATCCGCCGAGGTAGATACAATTTGCGAGGTGTGGTAACTATTCAAAGCGGATAGGGCAAAAGAGGAGGAGGAAGAAAAGAGACAAAAAGAGGATCAGAAAAGAGAGAACGAGGAACGGAAGAAAGAGGAAGCTGAAGGGAACAAAATATCGCAGCTAGAATTAGCGGCAGAAGCCGAAGAGCGGGAGCTAAAAAGGTTGCAGCTCGCATTTGACAAGAAACCAGAATTTGAACGGTCGAGAGGCGCGACTCCAGAGAAAGCAAGCGAATCGGAAGCGTATCAAACGGGACGAAAAATTCAGATGCAGCCGTACAAAGTGGGCGAAGACCTTGGGTTGTATCTCGTTAATTTTGAAAGGGCGTGTGATAAAAAGGGATACGCTAAGAAGTCATGGCCAGAGAAGCTAATGATGGTGTTGCCCTGTGAGGCGGCTGCCATAGTCGCGAGGCTGGATGCGGACGAGGCCGATGACTACGAGAAAGTGAAGGCTAGCCTGCTCAGAAGGTACCATTTGTCGGCAGAAGAATTCCGTCAGCGGTTGAGAGGCGCCAGTAAGAAATGTGGCGAGAGCTATGCAGACTTTGCATGCAGTTTGAAGGCCAACCTTAAAGAATGTTTGAAGGGCGCGTATGCGTACGAAAGTAAAGATAAGGTCGTGTAGTGTGTAGGCCCAGAGCAATTTTAAAACAGCATCCCCGAATCAGTTAAGCTCTGGATTCAAGACAAGGAGGAAGTGAGAAAAGTAGAGAAAGCCGCAGAGTTAGCGGACAAATACACGGCGCGGAGGAGGTTAGGCTCCGATATAGGCGGGCCTGAAAAGAACAGTTTCGGCATGAGGAAGCGTTTTGTGCCGAAAAACGCACAATATAGAAACCCCAGCCCGTGGAAGGCGCAAAATAGGTCACGGAAAGAACTGAGGGTGGTTAAGGCAGACCGAAGCGCAGAAATCGCTGACAAGAGTTCGAAACCAGAAAACCGTTTTGTTGTTTCAACTGTCAGGAGACCGGACTCATTGCTGCAAGGTGCAAAAAGCCGCGGGTAGCCTTTTCATACGCAGATGACAGTGATGAAAATTTGGAGCTCCTACAGCCATACATTCACGAGCTCAAAGTAAATGGAAACCGTGCAGAGTCCTTGGGGACAGCGGGGCCGCAATAGACATTGTTCATCCTTCCTATGATAAAGAGGAAGACTTGACTGGGGAGGTGGCATGGATAGAGCAGGTGCTAAAAGATCAACGTCTGTGCCTTCCGATGACAAGGGTAGTGATTTTCGGCCCGTTCGGAGAGTTAGTGACAGAAGCCGCTTTCTCGCGCGCGGTTTCATTACAGTGCCTGTGCCTATTTTCGACTAGGTAGAATCAGTTGCTGCATGAACGGGGTCAGAAGCTAGCAGAGGGAACAGTAAAAGCCCTGAGGAGATCAAACTCGCGCGAGCTAGCCACCAAGCTTACATACCACCAGGCATCAGAGACGTCTAGCCAGGGGAATGACATTCCCGATAATCAGGAACCAAACGCACCAGTTGCAGTTCGTGCAGACAAGGGGCGACCCGAACCAGAGGTCAAAGAAAGGATAACGAGTGGCCGCATTCAGGAAGAATGCAGTACGGGTTCCGTGTTGCAGCCAACCTCTCCGTGCATGGACCGCCTGCTGCGCGTCAACAAGATTCGTTAAAAGCAGAACAGGAACTGAACCCCAGCCTGTTAAAGTGGCACTTTACAGCTCGTGAAGGCATCGCTAGGCGAAATGTGACAATACATCACAAGGGCGGACTGCTGTATCGGCACTACAAAGACAAAAAGGGTAGAACACTAGACCAGCTGGTTGTCCCTGAAAAGTATCGCTCTGACCTACTGAGTCTTTGCCACGGTAACAATTGGTCAGGGCACTTAGGCGTGAACAAAACAAAGGAAAGGCTGCTTGGAGAATATTACTGGCCAGGCTGTTTCAAGGACGCTAAACGCTACGTTCAATCGTGCGACGCTTGTCAGCGCACAGGAAAGCCAGGTGAGAAATGGAAGGCACCTCTAAAGCTAGTTCCGCTGATTTCAGAACCGTTCCGTCAACTGGTCATTGACACAGTGGGACCACTGCCTAGAACCAAGTCAGGATATAAGTACGTCCTCCCTATGATCTGCCCCGCTACAAAGTTTCCGGAAGCGGTACCTCTGAGGGAACTTAGCTCAGCGGAGATAGTCAATGCACTCCTTTGAGTTTTCGCCCAAATTGTCTTCGCAGCAGAAATTCAAGCTGACCAGGGGACAGTTCTCACGAGCGCACTGACGACCACGTTTTTGCATAGGTGTGGCGTGAAGTTCATACATAGTTCGGTCTATCACCCTCAGTCCAATAGCGTAGAAAAGTGGCATTTAATGTTTAAAAGAGGGCTGCAAGCTACATGCTACGAGCACAAGGATGACTGGGAAAGTTGTCTCCCACCAACGCTTTTCTCCCTGAGAATGGTTCCACATGAAGCCACAGGTTTCACCCCCGCCGAACTAGTGTACGGAAGGGCTCTCCGTTCTCCGCTTAGTTTGCTAAGGGAGATGTGAGAATGGACGGGCGAAAGTCAGCCAGTCGTAGAGTACGTGCTGCAGCTGTTAAATGGTCTCAACACCACGCGAGAACTAGTGGACGAGAACCTGAAAATGGCTCAGGAAACTGCCAAGTTTTACTACGACCAGAATGCTAGAGTGAGAAATTTTAAGGTAGGGGATAAGGTGCTCATTCTCAAGCCTTCGCGAAAAAACAAGGTAGAAGTTCATTAAGTCGGACCTGTAGAAGTTGTAGATCGTCTCTCTGAAACCAACTACACTTTGAAGATGCCGGGGAGAGGCCAGCAGATAAAGGTATACCACTGCAATCTAATGAAGCCCTATCTTGAAAGGAGCGGGGTGGCAAACATGGCTATAAACATACCGGAGGAGGTACTAGCCGAAACTCCCGAGTGGAACGGAAATGACAACAAACATTCTAACAGCATAAACGATCTCGTGGCTCGTTCCGCGAGCACAAAGGTTCTAGAGCCAACTCAACTACAGCAACTAAAGCAGCTGCTTTGCTAATTCCAGGACAGTTTTAGTGGCCGGCAAGGAAAGACAGACCTCATCACACAGGAGATAGAACTAACCTCTACCGAGCCAGTAAGATTGAAGGCTTACAGGGTTTCACCTAGACAAAAAGAGATAATTGAGGCCGAGATCAAACACATGTTAGAATTGGGCGTTATAGAACCAGCGGAAAGTGACTACACCTCTGCTTTGATCCTTGTAGAGGCACCGGGAAATGATCCTTGGCCCTGCGTGGATTACCGAAAGCTTAACGCCATAATTAAAGACCAGCTGTATCCAATCCCGAATATAGAGAGGATAGAGACCGTAAGCGCTGCCCAGTACATATCCACGCTGGACCTGGTAAAGGGCTATTGGCAGGTTACGCTCTCGGAGAATGCACGCCGATATGCGGCATTCATTTCGCCTGTGGGGCTCTAGTTCTGAGTTTCGGGCTGAAAAATGCGCCATTTAGCTTTTATAAGCTAGTGGACATCGCCCTCAAGGACATGTACGAGTTTGCTGTCCCATATCTCGATGATGTGGCTGTCTTTTCTGACTCCTGGGAAGACCATATTTCCAATTTCAGGAGAGCGCTAAGCCAGTTGCGTAACGCCGGGTTAACCATAAAAGCAGAAAACTGTAATTTTGGTTGCTCGCATGCAGAGGTGGGCATTTGACCTCAAAAACCTCGACCTCACCTCAAACTCAAAAACTATTTGGCGACCTCACTCAACCTCAACCTCATCAATTCAGGTTGAGGTCCCCCAGGCGACCTCACCTCACTTTTCAGGTGACCATTGGCGACCTCACTCAAACTCACCTCAAACTCAAAATGTGAGGTTGAGGTCGGGTGCTCGACCTCAAAAAAAAATCATTAAATTAAACCGCAACTTAAAGCTAATATACATTTCTCGGTAATGCTAGGGTATATAGGCTAGCCAGAATTTTGTCGTATGAAGGCTGTAATTTACTCATAAATTTCATACAACAATTAATATCCAGGATAAAAGCAGAAAAACTCCGGACACTACATGTCCAACTCTGCACTAAAATGGCAATCCTCTCCCCCTCCTCGCCTACCCTTTTGTGGTCGGTTTCAATCTAAGGCCTATATGGGTACAACGTTACTACGCATAGGCCCATAATGCAATACAAAGAGTTTAACCCAACTGACTCATACAGTTTGTTATTCTTACCTAGAGGGAAAGCTGTGCTGCCGTCTATGGGAGTTTACATGGAGTTTCCAGATGGCCAGTTCAGCCACCATAGGCGCTCAAAGCATCATGGGCTGGAGAGCAACCGAGTGCAGAACTACAACTTTTGGCCAAAACTAATGCAAAGATAAACGTTGTTCTACCGTAAATAATGTCCTAATATTGAATATTGTGACTATAAATTGCAAAAAGAGAGAGAAACAGCATGTTGGTGTGATATGTATCTAATATAAGCGATGGCTCTTTCTCCTATTGGCTTAGTTTCGAGTAGCACAAATACCAATATTTCGCACTTAATAAGCAAAGTTTGAAATAAAAAAACGTTGTGAAAATATTTATGGTTGTGCAATCACTTAAGGAAGTTTTTAGTGGCATTTCGGGACTAAAAACCATTTATTGGCGACGTCTGCTTTTGCGCCTTCGCTACTATGGTTTTCGTGGTCTATGTACGCACCTTCAAATGATGATGATGACGAAAAAGAAACAACGCAGTAACGCCACTCCACGTACCCGAGAAAAACCGACTGTCCCGCAACAAGTAGCACACCGGCCCAGGATTCTTAGCGCGCCCATGGTGGCTGAAGTGCAGCGCCCTCAGCTTTCCCTCTAGTTAGTGTAAGGAACTCTATGATCTGACCCACGTGAATAAGATTCGTATTAGAAATAAAACAAGCCAGTTCTTACTCTAAACTGAAAAGCCAAATGCTGTTGACCCTAGTGACGACGACAACAATGACGATATGCTCTTTTTCTTTTCTTGCCACATAGCACTAAACAGACAGGGACACAGCTAGACACACGGGACGGGCGCTTTTTTTTATCGCCCGTCCAGTATATCTGGCTGTGTCCCTGCCTGTTTAGCGCTGTCAGGCAAGAAAGCCGACACCAAATCGCCCAAGCTTCCATCCTTGCTCTTTTTCTTAATTCGAAAAAAAAAATGGATGATTGCCGTGCATTTTTTTTAATACACTGTACATTGTTTTGCGACAGAATACATTAAAATAGGAAAAAAATAGGAATACATTCGTGCCTCGTTAGTACGGACGCTTTGGTTTCCGACCAAAGCTGTCCATAAAGCGAGTCATCCATAATAACGAGTCATGAATAAAAACGAAAAGTATATACTTGAAAAAAATTTATAATTAATGGCTGCTGTTTTAATTAATTTGGGTATATAAACACAGCCGAGATGTCGATGCTACCCTCTTCTCCATAGATCCGTCGATCCGAAACGTCATGTCTGTCCTTAAACCTTGTCAGCCATCCTCTTGAGCAGCTGAAGTCAGTAACGCCTAGACAGAGCGTAGAATATTTCTCAGTAAACATCCCCCTGTTTTACTGAACAAAAATTCCGTAAGTCATCACAGGTAAAACCTATCAAGACGGAGGAGCAGAAGCACTCATAATGTTGCCGAGGCAGCGAGCCTTCTTTTGAAGCATTTCGTCGCTCACGACAGCACCATTCGCGTACACATTCCCGAACCACATTAACAAGGCTGACTCCATTTCTTCGAACTGTGCTTGGCGCGGTCGGACTGTGGCTTTCGCTGCAATGCCGACGTTGAGTCATTTATCGGAGTCCTGCAGTATATATAGATGGTATACCGTCGACCTGGCGAGGCTGAGGCCTAGTTGAACTTCGGTCCGGTCTTTCGTGGCTTGGATTGACTGAGATGGCTTTTGCCGCTTGTATTCACAGATTTCCCGCTTCGCGCCTAAGTTCAGCTCCACTCTTTTGCGTTTAACTCTCGCCATGTCAAAAGTCAGACTAAAGTTGAGGGTTACAGGCTCCTGTTTCTTTGCACTCTTTTTCCCTAGCTAACCTCCCTGACTTTCCGTTCTTCTGATTCTCTTTCTTGCCTTGTACTGTTTCTGTAAGGAAGCGAGGGAGTCAAGTTGGCAGGCTACTATACAGAAGGCTATCAAACAGCCCTTTCCAGTGCCGTTTGTATGTGTTCCTATGAAACAAACACTGCAAGCTGAAGTGCATTTTAGAACGCCGTACGAAGAACTCAGACCTTTTCAAGGCCGCATCGTTGACTCAAGGTGAAGCCGACATGCGGATCGCTGTGTTGCAAAATGTGGTAGTTCGGTAGCGCAACAGTGACGAAAACCAGGAGCATGAGAAGGAAATTCCTCCAGGACGGGACGCCTGGTCCTGGTTGCGTGCTCATCACCATTCTTTTGTCGCTGTACTTCGTGAGTGTGTCTTAACCCTGACCGAAAAGCGTTAACGGCTTCATGAAACACACTTTGTGTTCTGGGATAGAAAAACTTCAGTTCCCACCCCCAATTTTGGCGCTTGTCTTTCTTTTGATAACTTCTTTCTTACGCTTTTACCGGCCTCTCTTCTGGTCACGTTCAGCAGAATTTATTGCGACCACATGCTGCTATTTTCCCGACTGCGGCCTTTAGTTGCAGTGCTGCCGCTGCACCCAGAAATCTCCCGGTTCCCTCCTTTTGGGGTCTTTCTTAGTTAGCTGACCCTCGGTTTGCTGTGTACGATCCCTGCCATCCACCCTCCTTTCCTCCTCCTCCTCCTCCCTTGCTTTCCGCTCTTGCCCCCCCCCCCCCCCCCCCCCCCCCCCCCCCCCCGCGGCGCACTCGCCGCGGCATCTGGCAATCAAGAATCAACCAGAAGGGGAAGATGTCTCGTCTTTAGTGTAGTAACAACATAGTTAGAAAACCAGAATAGCATGGACCTGCAATCAAGACAGCTAATTTTATGTTGAGCCGGTCTCCTCATCAAAACAAAGTAATAGCCTCCACCTTGATTCGAACCTCCATCCCTCGTAACCCCAACCGAGAGCTTTAACCAACTACACCCCGTTAGGATTTTTTTTTCCAGCCTGACTGGTTTCCGCTGGTGACACGGTATTTATCTTTGCCTGCCTTTTGGTTGTCTTTTCTGTTGTGCAGCTCAGCAACGGCTGAATGCTTTGTAAATAGTCTGTGCACATAGCCCTTTCTGCACATAACCGCGCGTGATAACGTTACGCGCGGTATAGGAGTAGCGACTCTAAATTCTCCTTCTTGAGAATGATAGTTGTGATGATAATAGGCTAGTCAGCGGCTAATTTCGGGCGAGCATGTACTCAGCATTGGACAGGATTGTATTGGACTAGATTAGATTGGACTGGATTCGATTAGACTTGATTGTAGTGATTTGGATTGGACAGGTTTGGATTGAATTGTATGTGTTGGATTGAATTGCATTGGAATTGAATGTGTTTGACTGGAATGTACTGCAGTTGATTGGACTGGATTTGATTAGACTGGATTGGTTTGTATTGGATTATAGTAGACTGGATTGGTTTGGATTACACCCAATTGGATTGGATCAGATTCGATTGAAGAGGAGTAGGCAGCCCAGCGGCAACATAAATGCTTTCGCTACGTAAATCCTGGCTTAGCTGAGCTAAGCCACGGCCTTTTTTTTACGTTTCCCGCTGTGGCATTTGCGCTAAAAGGCTGCGCTCGTTGAGCGCCTTGCCCATTCGCGGGATGCACACCACAGCACGTGCTTCTGCGTGCAGCTCAGAGGAGCGCAAGCCAGTTCATAGCCCTTGATTCCTACCGTGAGCAAAATAGAAAGGGAGAGCGTGGAAGCAAGTTCCAGGAAGGCACTTGCGCACATCAGCAAAGTCTACGTCAGCCGGAGCCGTCGACACAGGAGCCTTGAAGTCAGCTCGATGGCGCGCTTTTCCCGACAGCAAGCACTGCAGGCTGAGCAAACTCAAGCTGACTCACCTGTTCCCATCAACCAAAACGAGGTGCTTGTGGTGGCTAAGTTGGGAGGCCACTAAACAGACGCACCTGCTACCAACTCGAAGAACCCCGTTAACTTCATTGTGAAATTGGTGAGATCGTTCTCGATGATGAAAGCCTGGACTTCAGTGAGATGCCCCAGTTGTAGCCTTTTAGCCTTTTAAAACTGAAATCCAGGAGCGTAGGTGCGAGAGTCAGATTTTCGCCTTGCAGATGAAACTTTTGAAGGCAAAATTGTTTTGATTCGACTGAAATGTTGCGATCAGTGTGGATTTCGCATAGAGTGAACGTAGTGAACCTTTCTTTCATTTTTGCGTCAAATACATTCTGTCGGCTCTGAATCATTGAAGCATATTTGTGGTTTTTCAAGATTTAAACAATTGTAAACAAACTTCCATGACTCTCCGTTAATCACAATCGCAAGTCTGGTGGTCAAGTTGCAGCTCACATAACGGCAGAGCTTTAAGAAGATCACCCCGTCAACCTTCCACTACTTTTCCAGAAAAATCACGACCGCTTTCACCTCATCGTTATGGGAAACACTATAACGTGTGAGCAGTGTGGGTGTGTTGAAACTATTGCGCACATACTTTGTGAGTGGCCTCAGTTTGAGCGTGAGCGCACTTTCCTGGCTGCTACACTTCGTTGCTTGTACTCTCGCGCTCTTACTGAAGAAAAGATTCTGGGCCCTTGGATGACTCCTTCATCAGAAAGGAAATCAGTGAAGGCACTACTTAAGTTTTTAAAGGATTCGGGGTTGAGTTCAAGACTTTAACTGCACAATAGACTCCTTCTCTTCGCATCCTTTCTTTCTTTTTTTTCCTTTGTTCCCCTCCCCACGTGTAGGGTAGCCTACTGGGCATCGCCTGATTAACCTTCCTGCCTTTCTATTCTATTTCTGTCTCTCTCTCTCTCTCTCAAACACATCTGCTTCTCAGCATGCTTTCCCACTCGCCGCACTGCGGTCGATGACGTCTAACGGTTCTACTTGTGTAATGCAGCCGCGCAACTGCCTGGAGCGATGTTACAGAACTTGATCAGTTCGCATTCAGTTCGAAAAGCTCGCTGTGTTGGGCTGGAAGCAGGCTGTTTTTTTTTTCATTGCGCAAGTTAGCCCTTCGGCATAAGGGTTTAAATATATTAATACAGGCCTGTGGCCCCCAAAGAATGCCAACAGCTCTCGGTGGTGTGAGCCATGTATCCATACCCCAGTGTCAGGCGGTCTGGTAGGGTGGTAAGAGTGGCTTCTAAGGTGTGCCATGTGGGCCACGCGAAGACCAGGACAAGTTGTTGGGAAGTGGTCTATTGTGGCCTGCATAGCAGGGGCTGGACAGAACGGGCAGTTCAGGGACGCAGTCTGGGTGGTCCGAGAATATTTTACAGCAGGCGTTAAAGCAACACACACGCGGATTCTTCTCAGCGTCAACTCCTCACGGAGTTTGATCCACACGGTGGAATTAAAGCACGCGTGGAGCGGCGAAAAAATTCTTTCGCAAGCACTATGGCCTCCCCTGAGGACAACTTTAACATCAGCCGAGGATATGTCACTTTCTGGGAACAGGAGGCATCATCAGTTTCTGTGAGACGGAGCGTAGTTTAGGGAGCCCACACCACACTCACAGGGCAAGGAAATGATTGCACAATATTGCAAACATCGTTGATGATGTCCAAGGTATTAGATATACTCCGTAATGCTCGGACGGCTTTGCTGGATTCTGTAAGATCAAAATGGTCGGGGTGCAGCATATAGGCTGTCTGCTAATATAGACAAACCATCGCGAATGGCAACAAGCTCTGCTACTAGAGAAGGAAGGTGCGTTGCTTTTGTTCTATATGAACATACCTGGCGTATTTCAGGAAGCAATGGACAAATGAGGATAGTATGTAAACTCTCATAGCCAGTGCGTGCTTTTACGTAAACTTGAAGCCCTGTGTAGTGTCTGTGTAATGATCTGGCTTCGCTGCTTGCACCGGATGTTGAACTTGGCGCTTTTCTCGTAGCAGACAGTTGTTTGTCATTTGTGGCCGATTCCGTGGAAGTTCCGAAGGCGTTGCTTCAAGCAGCGTACAAGACGAATAAAAATAATGCGCTAAATTCAGACGCTGCAGGAATAGCTTCCAGTTGTATGACATTGTCTCTACGTCGAACTCCGGGCACACCGCCATCACAACGTTCGAACAAGCCTTCTGTCTATTTAACAAGAGCACAATGGGATCGACTTGAGGCTATAAATCGAGAGGCAATGAGGGTCATCACCTGCCTCCCTCGCATTACACCAATCGTGGCACTCCAAGAAAACGCACAACTAAACACAATAGATGAACTGGTGCAGCAACGACGTGATGCACGCAAGCTTGAGGCCACACTCTCTCACGCAACGTGTGCTCTGAAGGCTTATGCTTCGAAACATTCACTACTACCACCGCCACTGCCAGTTCTCCAACCTTGGCGTTTTGTACAGCTGAGCGATAATAAGCCGACTGATTTACGCCGACCAAGAACACAGGAAACGGCGTCGTCACTTCGCGACCGAATTATGGAACAAGACGCCCGCTTGCCACATGGTTCCATTATAATTTACGTCGACGCAAGCATCAAAGCCTGTGAAGAGATAACAGCAGTTCACTATCCTAGCAAATCTTCATTGAACAAGACGTCAATATTTCAATTACCGGAACCTCCATCTTCTTTTGTGCGGAACTGCTTGCAGTGCAAGAGGCGCTTCGCCCTGTGACCGCCATTCCCATGCTTCCCACGGCCCGTATTATCATACGTACAGATGCCCTCCAGGTGACAAAGCTACTTAGACGAGTTAGTAGTAGCCCGGAAATCTGCCAGATCATACACAGTCTAGCGGCTCGCATACCAAATCCAATTCGTATTGATTGGACCCCGCGTGACCTTTTAAGTGCTCAAAGCCAAGTGGATGCTGCAACCCGCCTATCAAACTCGACATCGACATCGCCAAACCTCATAAAATTAGACAATGCCACCCTGCTTTTAACAAGAAAGGAGCACCTCCGGCGCCGTACACGTGCTCTTATACCTCCGTGTACGGTAAGCCTCCCCCGCGGTCTAACCCGTGCAGAGGAGGTGGCGCTTCGGAGGATTAGAGTTGGGGTGGCCCTAACACCAGCAGTGATCCGAAAGTGGCCACAATTTCGGTATTTATATCCACACCCTGGGTGCCCCATCTGCAAGTCTAAAAATATAGAAGCAGACATCCATCACCTACTGTGGGATTGCCCAGCGTTGAAGCCAACGCGGATCCGGCACCTGGTGGCAGCTGGCCTCTCCCCCCATAATCCGGAGTCATATGCTGTTTGGACACTGGGACCGCATCATCGTTCACTCCTCGATTTCATTGCATCAGCCAACCTTTTTTCATTTATTTGACCACATCCCTCATCCATCATGACATTCCTCTTATGCCCTGAGGCAATAAACTTCGCAAAAAGAAAAAAAAAAGCATTCTGTCTGAGCAACTCGCGGTTGTCGTTCGTCTCTACCAGTGTGGAAATTACCAAGTTGTTATCACCAGCGGATTTTTTCTATCCTTCCTCTTCTTCTTGTCGTTGTTCCTCTGCAACAGCGGCGAAACCGGATGCTAGGCAACGGGACGCTGTTTCAGACACTGGCGAAATGCTCAAGGGTAGCGTAGGGTATACCTTTCCTAAAAACAATATTGTTCACATTTAATCTCCGCCTTTAAAGGGTATGTTTCGATAGCGTAGGCTATCAGCCCACCTATAAAACTGTGCTTTACCTAAGCCGTATGAATGTGCCTGCGTGTTCTAGGGATAACGTGAATTTAAATATCATGGCACGCTGATTCTAATGCCACCCTCCCACATGAAAGGAGAGGTCCGAATTGGCGCTCTTTCAGACCCCCACCGACACCGACGCTGAAGGCTCGAGCTGGCTGACGTATTGAATCTTCCGCTTCAAAAATATATTAGGCGCGTTTCCAGTGTGCCGGCTCCGAAACTGCACATGGCTGGCTACAGCAATGGACGAAATACTGAAGACATTGATTTTTTTTTAGCGAGGCAGTCAGCCACCTGAAGGATCGCATATTGTAATTTATGCTGACCTTGTATCATTTCGTGAAATGGGGCACACCCACGTAGAAGCACTGTGCGATAATCGAGTTACATAAAGTGAAAGAAGAAATATCCTGCGCGAGTGCACAGTGTACAGGCGGACACCGAAACGCAAAAATTTCATAGCATTCCAGGACCTTCACTGGAGGTATGTTGAAGCATCAGCTGCTGATATTGTAGCTCTAGGCGTGTTGAGAATTTTACTGTCTTTTATTTTCCGTGTAATGTTTTTTTAATTTTTATGCTTATTTTTCGTTTTTATATTTCTATTTTTTTTTATTTCCAAAACATCCTCCAACATCCTTACGTTAGACAAAAAGAATTAGGAAGATGCTCGCAGAAAGTTTTCGAAAAGTGGTTAGCGCGCTCGAATCAGGCACGGAGGGTTAGTGGTTCTAGTCTTGGCGTGGATGATATCTTTATTACTAATGTTTATTTTTCGTGAGGACGCGCCAGGGTGACTACACAATATTCACAACTCCTGTCTACGCAACTCATGGGGCAAGAAATTTTTCCGCCTTAAGAACTTTTGAGACTCTGGGTAGAAATGTCCAGCGCTGTGGCATTCGCGCTAAAGGCCCGGCGATCATCGAGCGCCTCGCGACTTGCGCGTTCGCGAGAGCCACCCGACAGCACGCGCTTCTGCGAACAGATCAGTAGAGAACGAAAGCTAGATCATTGTCTCCAGTTCCCACTGTTGCAAATGGAGAACGGCAAGGAGAAGAGGCCCAGGCGAGCACTCGCTGAAATCACCAATGTAAGTGTGAGCACGACTGCGCAAGGAACGAACGCTGACGTTGGGTCTACGACGCGGTCTGCACCGCGCCAAGGGCAGGGCGCTCTGCCGAATACGGACGACTCACATGCTCCCACAATCCAAGAAGCCCATCTTACAGAGGTTGAGTTGGGGCGCCACGGAACAGACATTGCTGCGGCCGAAGCGAAGAAGCCTGAGGAGCTTGACAGTGAGATCGGTGAGATCGGTGAGGTCATATTCGCTGGCGAAAGCACCGACTTCAGTGGGATGCCTGAGTTGGCGGATTTTGAGCTTGGTAGCCAGGAGGGCTGGCGCGAGGAATCTGAGACTCTTCCTGAAGATGGACCTGTCAACGACCAAATCGCTGAGGTCCCCCTGGACTCACTCTGCGATGAATGAGGACTTCCGCATAAACTGAATGTGGTGAAGCTTTTTTTTTTCTGTGTGTGTGATAAATACATTGTGTTCCATTTGCATTTCTAAAGCATTGTTTGTATTTTCGCATACAATAAATCAAATGTAAACAAGGTTATATGCTATCAATTAATTACCACAAGGTATTGACAATGCACTTCTGTTTTGAGTGCAGGTGGGAGCCAAGGTTTCGGCTACTTAATTCTGATGTTTTCTTTACATCGTCTGCGAGCGACCTGATACGAACTAAACCGAGCTTATGGTATGGTCAGCGGTGGCGTACACTCATCCTTCTTGCTTTCCGGAGCGGCTGAGAGCAAACGCGATACCAGACGACTACGTCAGTGCTCCAGTGTGCAGGCCGACCAGTTTACAAGCCGAGCTTCTTCCACTCTTGACCGAGATAGGCAGGTCTAGATATAAATGTCGAAGCTGCCATTTGGCGTGCGTATCGCCGCTAGTGAAAGTCTGCGGGGCTCATTTGTTCTCTACGAATGTATTCTCAAGAGCCACAGGTTATAAAATGCGGCAGGTTTTCCTGCTCAGGCAAGATGCGATCGCTATGAGATGTTTGCACCGCCTGATATTGTCCTCTGCGCAAAAACAGTGGACCCAGCGGTACAAAAACGGTACTAATGATAAAAGAGCGAGCTTTCTTTGCAACAGCGTTACTTTGAGGCCAGAGAGCCATTAAGCAAGTGTGTGACATGGTGGCAGCATTATAAGAGCCGACTTATTCATATTGTGTTGTCTCTATGCATGCACTGTTAAGGATGGCGACGAGACAGGCGTGAGATATGCCGCTTTCAACCATCGAGACAAGAATTCCCGATCGAAAGAGGTGGAGAGGTCCAGAACGGCGACAGCGCGACTCGACCAAGTGGGGCCATCGGGAAACACAAAGGTTCAAGTGGATCGTGGCGTCTCCCGCATGTGTCAGTACCCTCAAGGCGGCCACACGGTCATCCCCTTCGTCTGGACGACAGCGCGCGGCGGCCCTTGCGAAGCAGACGTTTTTTGCCGAGACCATGAGACGCCGGCGGTCATCGCTTCTCCGATTCGTCTTGCCGACGGCGCGCGGTGGCTCGTTCGACGCAGGTGTGTCGTCCCAGACTATGCGACGCCGGCAGACAGCGAGCTCTTCGTGTGTGTCCTCTACACCGCCACAGCGGCTTCCTCCTTCCTCACCAAGTCTAAACTTTCGAGAGGGCGTGTCTGTGAGAGTGAAAGTGTGGCAATTTGAGTGGCATTAGAGTGATAAGGCCTACTCCCTCGACGACGAGCCCGCCCTTCACCTAGGGGACCTGGGGATTGGTTTGGTTTGGTAAAACTTCATTTCCCAAAGTAGGGGTCCTGGAGGACACTCGGCTAGGCGCCAGGTGTAGAGGGCAGCTCCCACGTCGGCACGAGAGCCCGAAGTTCTCCGCCGCCGCGCGGGCCTCCTTGACAGCCCGAAGCTGATCATGTAGTGAAGCACTTTTTAACACTTTGTCCCAACGTTCCTTGTTCTTGGCGTAGGCGTCGCTCAATGCACAACCACACAGCATATGGTTTAAGTCTACACGGTCACTGCACCGTTCACACACATGTTGTCCATTGTTGTCTGGGTCGATGTGCTTGATGCGCCAGGGGTTGGGGTATGAGTTCGTTTGGAGCAAGAATGGAAATGCTCGTCTGCCTAGATAAAAGTGCTTAGTAAGCTCGTTGTACGTGAATAATTGATCTCTGTACTCGATATGTGGAGTAGCAGGGGAAACCGCACGGACGCGGTTTATGAGTTCTCGCGCCGCCTCGTGTGCGATCTCATTGAGATTCCGCAGGCCGCCCCCTAAGCTGCCATGTGTGCCGGGAACCATACGATGGACTGATCGGTGATGTTACTTCCGCCTAAGATCCGTAACGTCGTCTTGTCTATCCCGCCCTTGGCGAAAGCTCGAGTGACTGCTCTAGAGTCGCTGTATACAGTTGTGAAGTTCGAGTCTTTTAGAGCTAGTGCTATCACTGCTTGTTCAGCTACCTCTGGCTTCTTGGTGTAAAGTGTGAGTGAGTTGCGCGTACGCCCGTGCCCGTCGACTACTGCTACCGAGTAGGCATGTTTTCCCGGTATGTACGCTGCATCCACGAAAGCTGTCTGGTCGGGAAACTGTGCCGCGTCCGCAGCGAGGGCTTTGGCGCGGGCGAGCCTTCTTCCTTGATTGTGGGTCGGGTGTACGTTCCTTGGGAAGGGGGACACTTTGAATGCTTCTCGCACGACTTTAGGTAACTGCAGGACGTTGTCCCTTTCTACTATGGTGTTCAGGCCGAGCTTAAAGAGAATCTCTCTGCCCGCTTTAGTGCTTGATAGGCGTGAAATCTGTGCCGTGTGCTGTGCCTCGATGATTTCGGCAAGGATATTGTGCACTCCTAGCTGTAAGAGTAGTTCAGTGGAGGCATTAGCTGGGAGCCCCAACGCTGTCTTGAAAGCTCGGCGTATGTGTACTTCAAGCCTTCTCTGATGTTCCTTTTTCCAGTTGAGCATTGCAGCCACGTATGTGATGTGACAGAGTACAAAAGCATGAACCATTTGAATAGCGTTGTCCTCGCTCAGTCCCCTGTGCCTATTCATGATGCGCCGAAACATCCGGATCGCGTTTGCAACCTTGATCGTGATGCTCTCAAGCATCGCCCAGTTGGACCCGTTGCTTTTGGATGATTAATCCTAGAATTCGTATTTTATCAACCATAGGTATGCGATTTCCATCCCTGTCCTGTAACTCTATGCCTGGTGTGTGGTGTCGGCGCCAGTCGTTGAACCGGCGTCCTGGTCTTGGGGGGTGGTAGATGAGTAGCTCGGATTCTCTAGAAGAGCAGCGATGTCCCATTGGGGCAAGATGGACCTCGGTAACCGTGATGGCTTCTTGCATGCGCGCTTCCAATTCCGCATCGCTGCCACCGGTGCTCCAGATGGTAACATCGTCTGCGTGTATGGTGTGCTCCGCATCAGCACTTTCCCCCAGTGCGCGAGAAAGCTTTGTCATCGCCAAGTTAAATAAGAATGGTGAAAGCACTGAGCCTTGTGGTGTTCCCTTATCTCCCAGATTAAAGCTCTCCGAGACGTGTTCGCCTATCTGGAGAGTGGCCGTTCGATCCTGCAGAAACGCCTTGACGTAGTGGTAGAAGCGTGTTGCGAGGTTTTGGTCAGATATGGCTTTGAGAATGGCTTGATGTTGAATTTTGTCAAAAGCTTGCTCCACGTCGAGTACCAGTAGCGCCTTGGTGTCTCGTGTGGGGAAAGGGAACATGGGAACACGGACCCTTTAAAACTATGTGTGTGTGCGGGCATCATCACTTCTTCTCCGGAGTCTTTTCTACTACTAACAATATAAATAAACCTGGTTTTCGTCTTTCAACTCCTAACTCCTTCGCTCAGCGGCGCTTCTTCCTGAGGTGGAGCGGGCGTCGATGCGGCCGACGATCCGTCCAGCGATACCCTAGTCCCACCTCTAACGTCTGGATGGCAGCAGTTGAATTGACCATGCGACCTGGTGCTGCTTCTGCGGGTGAGTGCTTGGAATTTGCCAGGCTTCAGATTTAGTGCTATTTATTCTTAACTGCTAGGAATTATTGTGGGTTGTTAAGCGAGACGTGTGTGATTATCTCACTTCAACAGTTGGTCAGTAAAGCCAGGACTCCGAGAGGCAACTATGGCGCTAGAAAAATTGCGGAGGTCAGAATTGCTGTTGTTGTGCGAAGAGTTTGGTGTGGAGGTTCAAGCTAAAATGACAAAACCGGAAATTTGCTCATTGCTTTTGAAATCCGCCGAGGTAGATACAATTTGCGAGGTGTGGTAACTATTCAAAGCGGATAGGGCAAAAGAGGAGGAGGAAGACAAGAGACAAAAAGAGGATCAGAAAAGAGAGAACGAGGAACGGAAGAAAGAGGAAGCTGAAGGGAACAGAATATCGCAGCTAGAATTAGCGGCAGAAGCCGAAGAGCGGGAGCTAAAAAGGTTGCAGCTCGCATTTGACAAGAAACCAGAATTTGAACGGTCGAGAGGCGCGACTCCAGAGAAAGCAAGCGAATCGGAAGCGTATCAAACGGGACGAAAAATTCAGATGCAGCCGTACAAAGTGGGCGAAGACCTTGGGTTGTATCTCGTTAATTTTGAAAGGGCGTGTGATAAAAAGGGATACGCTAAGAAGTCATGGCCAGAGAAGCTAATGATGGTGTTGCCCTGTGAGGCGGCTGCCATAGTCGCGAGGCTGGATGCGGACGAGGCCGATGACTACGAGAAAGTGAAGGCTAGCCTGCTCAGAAGGTACCATTTGTCGGCAGAAGAATTCCGTCAGCGGTTGAGAGGCGCCAGTAAGAAATGTGGCGAGAGCTATGCAGACTTTGCATGCAGTTTGAAGGCCAACCTTAAAGAATGTTTGAAGGGCGCGTATGCGTACGAAAGTAAAGATAAGGTCGTGTAGTGTGTAGGCCCAGAGCAATTTTTAAACAGCATCCCCGAATCAGTTAAGCTCTGGATTCAAGACAAGGAGGAAGTGAGAAAAGTAGAGAAAGCCGCAGAGTTAGCGGACAAATACACGGCGCGGAGGAGGTTAGGCTCCGATATAGGCGGGCCTGAAAAGAACAGTTTCGGCATGAGGAAGCGTTTTGTGCCGAAAAACGCACAATATAGAAACCCCAGCCCGTGGAAGGCGCAAAACAGGTCACGGAAAGAACTGAGGGTGGTTCTAGGCAGACCGAAGCGCAGAAATCGCTGACAAGAGTTCGAAACCAGAAAACCGTTTTGTTGTTTCAACTGTCAGGAGACCGGACACATTGCTGCAAGGTGCAAAAAGCCGCGGGTAGCCTTTTCATACGCAGATGACAGTGATGAAAATTTGGAGCTCCTACAGCCATACATTCACGAGCTCAAAGTAAATGGAAAACGTGCAGAGTCCTTGGGGACAGCGGGGCCGCAATAGACATTGTTCATCCTTCCTATGATAAAGAGGAAGACTTGACTGGGGAGGTGGCATGGATAGAGCAGGTGCTAAAAGATCAAGGTCTGTGCCTTCCGATGACAAGGGTAGTGATTTTCGGCCCGTTCGGAGAGTTAGTGACAGAAGCCGCTTTCTCGCGCGCGGTTTCATTAGAGTGCCTGTGCCTATTTTCGACTAGGTAGAATCAGTTGCTGCATGAACGGGGTCAGAAGCTAGCAGAGGGAACAGTAAAAGCCCTGACGAGATCAAAGTCGCGCGAGCTAGCCACCAAGCTTACATACCACCAGGCATCAGAGACGTCTAGCCAGGGGAATGACATTCCCGATAATCAGGAACCAAACGAACCAGTTGCAGTTCGTGCAGACAAGGGGCGACCCGAACCAGAGGTCAAAGAAAGGATAACGAGTGGCCGCATTCAGGAAGAATGCAGTACGGGTTCCGTGTTGCAGCCAACCTCTCCGTGCATGGACCGCCTGCTGCGCGTCGACAAGATTCGTTAAAAGCAGAACAGGAACTGAACCCCAGCCTGTTAAAGTGGCACTTTACAGCTCGTGAAGGCATCGCTAGGCGCAATGTGACAATACATCACAAGGGCGGAGTGCTGTATCGGCACTACAAAGACAAAAAGGGTAGAACACTAGACCAGCTGGTTGTCCCTGAAAAGTATCGCTCTGACCTACTGAGTCTTTGCCACGGTAACAGTTGGTCAGGGCACTTAGGCGTGAACAAAACAAAAGAAAGACTGCTTGGAGAATATTACTGGCCAGGCTGTTTCAAGGACGCTGAACGCTACGTTCAATCGTGCGACGCTTGTCAGCGCACAGGAAAGCCAGGTGAGAAATGGAAGGCACCTCTAAAGCTAGTTCCGCTGATTTCAGAACCGTTCCGTCAACTGGTCATTGACACAGTGGGACCACTGCCTAGAACCAAGTCAGGATATAAGTACGTCCTCCCTATGATCTGCCCCGCTACAAAGTTTCCGGAAGCGGTACCTCTGAGGGAACTTTGCTCAGCGGAGATAGTCAATGCACTCCTTTGAGTTTCGCCCAAATTGGCTTCGCAGCAGAAATTCAAGCTGACCAGGGGACAGTTCTCACGAGCGCACTGACGACCACGTTTTTGCATAGGTGTGGCGTGAAGTTCATACATAGTTCGGTCTATCACCCTCAGTCCAATAGCGTAGAAAAGTGGCATTTGGTGTTTAAAAGAGTGCTGCGGGCTACATGCTACGAGAACAAGGATGACTGGGAAAGTTGTCTCCCACCAACGCTTTTCTCCCTGAGAATGGTTCCACATGAAGCCACAGGTTTCACCACCGCCGAACTAGTGTACGGAAGGGCTCTCCGTTCTGCGCTTAGTTTGCTAAGGGAGATGTGAGAATGGACGGGCAAAAGTCAGCCAGTCGTAGAGTACGTGCTGCAGCTGTTAAATGGTCTCAACACCACGCGAGAACTAGTGGACGAGAACCTGAAAATGGCTCAGGAAACTGCCAAGTTTTACTACGACAAGAACGCTAGACTGAGAAATTTTAAGGTAGGAGATAAGGTGCTCATTCTCAGGCCTTCGCGAAAAAACAAGCTAGAAGTTCATTAAGTCGGACCTGTAGAAGTTGTAGATCGTCTCTCTGAAACCAACTACACTTTGAAGATGCCGGGGAGAGGCCAGCAGATAAAGGTATACCACTGCAATCTAATGAAGCCCTATCTTGAAAGGAGCGGGGTGGCAAACATGGCTATAAACATACCGGAGGAGGTACTAGCCGAAACTCCCGAGTGGAACGGAAATGACAACAAACATTCTAACAGCATAAACGGTCTCGTGGCTCGTTCCGCGAGCACAAATGTTCTAGAGCCAACTCAACTACAGCAACTAAAGCAGCTGCTTTGCTAATCCCAGGACAGTTTTAGTGGCCGGCAAGGAAAGACAGACCTCATCACACAGGAGATAGAACTAACCTCTACCGAGCCAGTAAGATTGAAGGCTTACTGGGTTTCACCTAGACAAAAAGAGATAATTGAGGCCGAGATCAAACACATGTTAGAATTGGGCGTTATAGAACCAGCGGAAAGCGACTACACCTCTGCTTTGATCCTTGTAGAGGCATCGGGAAATGATCCTTGGCCCTGCGTGGATTACCGAAACCTTAACGCCATAATTAAAGACCAGCTGTATCCAATCCCGAATATAGAGAGGATAGAGACCGTAAGCGCTGCCCAGTACATATCCACGCTGGACCTGGTAAGGGGCTATTGGCACGTTCCGCTCTCGGAGAATGCACGCCGATATGCGGCATTCATTTCGCCTGTGGGGCTCTAGTTCTGAGTTTCGGGCTGAAAAATGCGCCATTTAGCTTTTATAAGTTAGTGGACATCGCCCTCAAGAACATGTACGAGTTTGCTGTCCCATATCTCGATGATGTGGCTGTCTTTTCTGACTCCTGGGAAGACCATATTTCCCATTTCAGGAGAGCGCTAAGCCAGTTGCGTAACGCCGGGTTAACCATAAAAGCAGAAAAATGTAATTTTGGTTGCTCGCATGCAGAAGTGGGCACTTGACCTCAAAAACCTCGACCTCACCTCAAACTCAAAAACTATTTGGCGACCTCACTCAACCTCAACCTCATCAATTCAGGTTGAGGTCCCCCAGGCGACCTCACCTCACTTTTCAGGTGACCATTGGCGACCTCACTCAACCTCACCTCAAACTCAAAAAGTGAGGTTGAGGTCGGGTGCTCGACCTCAAAAAAAATCATTAAATTAAACCGCAACTTAAAGCTAATATACATTTCTCGGTAATGCTAGGGTATATAGGCTAGCCAGAATTTTGTCGTATGAAGGCTCTATTTTACTCATAAATTTCATACAACAATTAATATCCAGGATAAAAGCAGAAAAACTCCGGACACTACATGTCCAACTCTGCACTAAAATGGCAATCCTCTCCCCCTCCTCACCTACCCTTTTGTGGTCGGTTTCAATCTAAAGCCTATATGGGTACAACGTTACTACGCATAGGCCCATAATGCAATACAAAGAGTTTAACCCATCTGACCCATAGAGTTTCTTACTCTTACCTAGAGGGAAAGCTGTGCTGCCGTCTATGGGAGTTTACATGGAGTTTCCTGATGGCCAGTTCAGCCACCATAGGCGCTCAAAGCATCATAGGCCGGAGAGCAACCGAGTGCAGAACTACAACTCTTGGCCAAAACTAATGCAAAGATAAACGTTGTTCTACCGTAAATAATGTCCTAATATTGAATATTGTGACTATAAATTGCAAAAAGAGAGAGAAACAGCATGTTGGTGAGATATTTATCTAATATAAGCGATGGCTCTTTCTCCTATTGGCTTAGTTTCGGGTAGCACAAATACCAATATTTCGCACTTAATAAGCAAAGTTTGAAATAAAAAAACGTTGTGAAAATATTTATGGCTGTGCAATCACTTAACGAAGTTTTTAGTGGCATTTCGGGACTAAAAACCATTTATTGGCGACGTCTGCTTTCGCGCCTTCGCTACTATGGTTTTCGTGGTCTATGTACGCACCTTCAAATGATGATGATGACGAAAAAGAAACATCGCAGTAACGCCACTATACGTACCCGAGAAAAACCGACTGTCCCGCAACAAGTAGCACACCGGCCCATGATTCTTAGCGCGCCCATGGTGGCTGAAGTGCAGCGCCCTCAGCTTTCCCTCTAGTTAGTGTAAGGAACTCTATGATCTGACCCACGTGAATAAGATTCGTATTAGAAATAAAACAAGCCAGTTCTTACTCTAAACTGAAAAGCTAAAAGCTGTTGACCCTAGAGACGACGACAACAATGACGGTATGCTCTTTTTCTTTTCTTGCCACATAGCACTAAACAGACAGGGACACAGCTAGACACACGGGACGGGCGCTTTTTTTTATCGCCCGTCCAATATATCTGGCTGTGTCCCTGCCTGTTTAGCGCTGTCAGGCAAGAAAGCCGACACCAACTCGCCCAAGCTTCCATCCTTGCTCTTTTTCTTAATTCGAAAAAAATATGGATGATTGCCGAGCTTTTTTTTTAATACACTGTACATTGTTTTGCGACAGAATGCATTAAAATAGGAAAAAAAATAGGAGTACATTCGTGCCTCGTTAGTACGGACGCTTTGGTTTCCGACCAAAGCTGTCCATAAAGCGAGTCATCCATAATAACGAGTCATGAATAAAAACGAAAAGTATATAATTGAAAAAAATTTATAATTAATGGCTGCTGTTTCAATGAATTTGGGTATATAAACACAGCCGAGATGTCGATGCTACCCTCTTCTCCATAGATCCGTCGATCCGAAACGTCATGTCTGTCCTTAAACCTTGTGAGCCATCCTCTTGAGCAGCTAAAGTCAGTAACGCCTAGACAGAGCGTAGAATATTTCTCAGTAAACATCCCCCTGTTTTACTGAACAAAAATTCCGTAAGTCATCACAGGTAAAACCTATCAAGACGGAGGAGCAGAAGCACTCATAATGTTGCCGAGGCAGCGAGCCTTCTTTTGAAGCATTTCGTCGCTCACGACAGAACCATTCGCGTACACATTCCCGAACCACATTAACAAGGCTGACTCCATTTCTTCGAACTGTGCTTGGCGCTGTCGGACTGTGGCTTTCGCTGCAATGCCGACGTTGAGTCATTTATCGGAGTCCTGTAGTATATAAAGATGGTATACCGTCGACCTGGCGAGGCTGAGGCCTAGTTGAACTTCGGTCCGGTCTTTCGTGGCTTGGATTGACTGAGATGGCTTTTGCCGCTTGTATTCACAGATTTCCCGCTTCGCGCCTAAGTTCAGCTCCACTCTTTTGCGTTTAACTCTCGCCATGTCAAAAGTCAGACTAAAGTTGAGGGTTACAGGCTCCTGTTTCTTTGCACTCTTTTTCCATAGCTAACCTCCCTGACTTTCCGTTCTTCTGATTCTCTTTCTTGCCTTGTACTGTTTCTGTAAGGAAGCGAGGGAGTCAAGTTGGCAGGCTACTATACAGAGGGCTATCAAACAGCCCTTTCCAGTGCCGTTTGTATGTGTTCCTATGAAACAAACACTGCAAGCTGAAGTGCATTTTAGAACGCCGTACGAAGAACTCAGACCTTGTCAAGGCCGCATCGTTGACTCAAGGCGAAGCCGACATGCGGATCGCTGTGTTGCAAAATGCGGTAGTTCGGTAGCGCAACAGTGACGAAAACCAGGAGCATGAGAAGGAAGTTCCTCCAGGACGAGACGCCTGGTCCTGGTTGCGTGCTCGTCACCTTTCTTTTGTCGCTGTACTTCGTGAGTGTGTCTTAACCCTGACCGAAAAGCGTTAACGGCTTCATGAAACACACTTTGTGTTCTGGGATAGAAAAACTTCAGTTCCCACTCCCAATTTTGGCGCTTGTCTTTCTTTTGATAACTTCTTTCTTATGCTTTTACCGGCCTCTCTTCTCGTCACGTTCAGCAGAATTTATTGCGACCACATGTTGCTATTTTCCCGACTGCGGCCTTTAGTTGCGGTGCTGCCGCTGCACCCAGAAATCTCCCGGTTCCCTCCTTTTGGGGTCTTTCTTAGTTAGCTGACCCTCGGTTTGCTGTGTACGATCCCTGCCATCCACCCTCCTTTCCTCCTCCTCCTCCTCCTCCCTTGCTTTCCGCTCTTGCCCCCCCCCCCCCCCCCCCCACGCGGCGCACTCGCCGCGGCATCTGGCAATCAAGAAGCAACCAGAAGGGGAAGATGTCTCGTCTTTAGTGTAGTAACAACATAGTTAGAAAACCAGAATAACATGGACCTGCAATCAAGACAGCTAATTTTATGTTGAGCCGGTCTCCTCATCAAAACAAAGTAATAGCCTCCACCTTGATTCGAACCTCCATCCCTCGTAACCCCAACCGAGAGCTTTAACCAACTGCACCCCGCCAGGATTTTGTTTTCCAGCCTGACTGGTTTCCGCTGGTGACACGGTATTTATCTTTGCCTACCTTTTGGTTGTGTTTTCTGTTGTGCAGCTCAGCAACGGCTGAATGCTTTGTAAATAGTCTGTGTACATAGCCCTTTCTGCACATAACCGCGCGTGATAACGTTACGCGCCGTAGAGGAGTAGCGACTCTTAATTCTCCTTCTTGAGAATGATAGTTGTGATGATAATAGGCTAGTCAGCGGCTAATTTCGGGCGAGCGTCTACTCAGCATTGGACAGGATTGTATTGGACTAGATTAGATTGGACTGGATTCGATTAGACTTAATTGTAGTGATTTGGATTGGACAGGTTTGGATTGAATTGTATGGGTTGGATTGAATTGGATTGGAATTGAATGTGTTTGACTGGAATGTACTGCAGTTGATTGGACTGGATTTGATTAGACTGGATTGGTTTGTATTGGATTATAGTAGACTGGATTGGTTTGGATTACACCCAATTGGATTGGATCAGATTCGATTGAAGAGGAGTAGGCAGCCCAGCGGCAACATAAATGCTTTCGCTACGTATATCCTGGCTTAGCTGAGCTAAGCTACGGCCTTTTATTTACGTTTGCCGCTTTGGCATTTGCGCTAAAAGGCTGCGCTCGTTGAGCGCCTTGCCCATTCGCGGGATGCACACCACAGCACGTGCTTCTGCGTGCAGCTCAGAGGAGCGCAAGCCAGTTCATAGCCTTTGATTCCTACCGTGAGCAAAATAGAAAGGGAGAGCGTGGAAGCAAGTTCCAGGAAGGCACTTGCGCACATCAGCAAAGTCTACGTCAGCCGGAGCCGTCGACACAGGAGCCTTGAAGTCAGCTCGATGGCGCGCTTTTCCCAACAGCAAGCGCTGCAGGCTGAGCAAACTCAAGCTGACTCACCTGTTCCCATCAACCAAAACGAGGTGCTTGTCGTGGCTAAGTTGGGAGGCCACTAAACAGACGCACCTGCTACCAACTCGAAGAACCCCGTTAACTTCATTGTGAAATTGGTGAGATCGTTCTCGATGATGAAAGCCTGGACTTCAGTGAGATGCCCCAGTTGTAGCCTTTTAGCCTTTTAAAACTGAAATCCAGGAGCGTAGGTGCGAGAGTCAGATTTTCGCCTTGCAGATGAAACTTTTGAAGGCAAAATTGCTTAGATTCGACTGAAATGTTGCGATCAGTGTGGATTTCGCATAGAGTGAACATAGTGGACCTTTCTTTCATTTTTGCGTCAAATACATTCTGTCGGCTCTGAATCATTGAAGCATTTTTGTGGTTTTTCAAGATTTAAACAATTGTAAACAAACTTCCATGACTCTCCGTTAATCTCAATCGCAAGTCTGGTGGTCAAGTTGCAGCTCACATAACGGCAGAGCTGTAAGAAGATCACCCCGTCAACCTTCCACTACTTTTCCGGAAAAATCACGACCGCTTTCACCTCATCGTTATGGGAAACACTATAACGTGTGAGCAGTGTGGGTGTGTTGAAACTATTGCGCGCATACTTTGTGAGTGGCCTCAGTTTGAGCGTGAGCGCACTTTCCTGGCTGCTACACTTCGTTGCTTGTACTCTCGCGCTCTTACTGAAGAAAAGATTCTGGGCCCTTGGATGACTCCTTCATCAGAAAGGAAATTAGTGAAGGCGCTACTTAAGTTTTTAAAGGATTCGGGGTTGAGTTCAAGACTTTAACTGCACAATAGACTCCTTCTCTTCGCACCCTTTCTTTCTTTTTTCTCCCTTTGTTCCCCTCCCCACGTGTAGGGTAGCCTACTGGGCATCGCCTGATTAACCTTCCTGCCTTTCTATTCTATTTCTGTCTCTCTCTCTCTCTCTCTCAAACACACCTGCTTCTCAGCATGCTTTCCCACCGCCGCACTGCGGTTGATGACGTCTAACGGTTCTACTTGTGTAATGCAGCCGCGCAACTGCCTGGAGCGATGTTACAGAACTTGATCAGTTCGCATTCAGTTTGAAAAGCTAGCTGTGTTGGGCTGGAAGCAGGCTGTTTTTTTTTTCATTGCGCAAGTTAGCCCTTCGGCATAAGGGTTTAAATATATTAATACAGGACTGTGCGCCCCAAAGAATGCCAACAGCTCTCGGTGGTGTGAGCCATGTATCCATACCCCTGTGTCAGGCGGTCTGGTAGGGTGGGGAAGAGTGGCTTCTAAGGTGTGTCATGTGGGCCACGCGAAGACCAGGACAAGTTGTTGGGAAGTGGTCTATTGTGGCCTGCATAGCAGGGGCTGGACAGAACGGGCAGTTCAGGGAAGCAGTCTGGGTGGTACGAGAATATTTTACAGCAGACGTTAAAGCAACACACACGCGGATTCTTCTCAGCGTCACCTCCTCACGGAGTTTGATCCACACGGTGGAATTAAAGCACGCGTGGAGCGGCGAAGAAATTCTTTCGCAAGCACTATGGCCTCCCCTGAGGACAACTTTAACATCAGCCGAGGATATGTCACTTTCTGGGAACAGGAGGCATCATCAGTTTCTGTGAGACGGAGCGTAGTTTAGGGAGCCCACACCACACTCACAGGGCAAGGAAATGTTTGCACAATATTGCAAACATCGTTGATGATGTCGAAGGTATTATATATACTCCGTAATGCCCGGACGGCTTTGCTGGATTCTGTAAGATCAAAATGGTCGGGGTGCAGCATATAGGCTGTCTGCTAATATAGACAAACCATCGCGAATGGCAACAAGCTCTGCTACTAGAGAAGGAAGGTGCGTTGCTTCTGTTCTATATGAACATACCTGGCGTATTTCAGGAAGCAATGGACAAATGAGGATAGTATGTAAACTCTCATAGTCAGTGCGCGCTTTTACGTAAACTTGAAGCCCCCTGTAGTGTCTGTGTAATGATCTGGCTTCGCTGCTTGCACCGGATGTTGAACTTGGCGCTTTTCTCGTAGCAGGTAGTTGTTTGTCATTTGTGGCCGATTCCGTGGAAGTTCCGAAGGCGTTGCTTCAAGCAGCGTACAAGACGAATAAAAATAATGCGCTAATTCAGACGCTGCAGGAATAGCTTCCAGTGGTATGACAATGTCTCTACGTCGAACTCCGGGCACACCGCCATCACAACGTTCGAACAAGCCTTCTGTCTATTTAACAAGGGCACAATGGGATCGACTTGAGGCTATAAATCGAGAGGCAATGAGGGTCATCACCTGCCTCCCTCGCATTACACCAATTTTGGCACTCCAAGAAAACGCACAACTCAACACAATAGATGAACTGGTGCAGCAACGACGTGATGCACGCAAGCTTAAGGCCACACTCTCTCACGCAACGTGTGCTCTGAAGGCTTATGCTTCGAAACATTCACTACTACCACCGCCACTGCCAGTTCTCCAACCTTGGCGTTTTGTACAGCTGAGCGATAATAAGCCGACTGATTTACGCTGACCAAGAACACAGGAAACGGCGTCGTCACTTCGCGACCGAATTATGGAACAAGACGCCAGCTTGCCACATGGTTCCATTATAATTTATGTCGACGCAAGCATCAAAGCCTGTGAAGAGATAACAGCAGTTCACTGTCCTAGCAAATCTTCATTGAACAAGACGTCAACATTTCAATTACCGGAACCTCCATCTTCTTTTTGTGCGGAACTGCTTGCAGTGCAAGAGGCGCTTCGCTCTGTGACCGCCATTCCCATGCTTCCCACGGCCCGTATTATCATACGTACAGATGCCCTCCAGGTGACAAAGCTACTTAGACGAGTTAGTAGTAGCCCGGAAATCTGCCAGATCATACACAGTCTAGCGGCTCGCATACCAAATCCAATTCTTATTGAATGGACCCCGCGTGACCTTTTAAGTGCTCAAAGCCAAGTGGATGCTGCAACCCGCCTATCAAACTCGACATCGACATCGCCAAACCTCATAAAAATAGACAATGCCACCCTGCTTTTAACAAGAAAGGAGCACCTCCGGCGCCGTACACGTGCTCTTATACCTCCGTGTACGGTAAGCCTCCCCCGCGGTCTAACCCGTGCAGAGGAGGTGGCGCTTCGGAGGATTAGAGTTGGGGTGGCCCTAACACCAGCAGTGATCCGAAAGTGGCCACAATTTCGGTATTTATATCCACACCCTGGGTGCCCCATCTGCAAGTCTAAAAATATAGAAGCAGACATCCATCACCTACTGTGGGATTGCCCAGCGTTGAAGCCAACGCGGATCCGGCACCTGGTGGCAGCTGGCCTCTCCCCCCATAATCCGGAGTCATATGCTGTTTGGACACTGGGACCGCATCATCGTTCACTCCTCGATTTCATTGCATCAGCCAACCTTTTTTCATTTATTTGACCACATCCCTCATCCATCATGACATTCCTCTTATGCCCTGAGGCAATAAACTTCGCAAAAAGAAAAAAAAAAAAAGCATTCTGTCTGAGCAACTCGCGGTTGTCGTTCGTCTCTACCAGTGTGGAAATTACCAAGTTGTTATCACCAGCGGATTTTTTCTATCCTTCCTCTTCTTCTTGTCGTTGTTCCTCTGCAACAGCGGCGAAACCGGATGCTAGGCAACGGGACGCTGTTTCAGACACTGGCGAAATGCTCAAGGGTAGCGTAGGGTATACCTTTCCTAAAAACAATATTGTTCACATTTAATCTCCGCCTTTAAAGGGTATGTTTCGATAGCGTAGGCTATCAGCCCACCTATAAAACTGTGCTTTACCTAAGCCGTATGAATGTGCCTGCGTGTTCTAGGGATAACGTGAATTTAAATTTCATGGCACGCTGATTCTAATGCCACCCTCCCACATGAAAGGAGAGGTCCGAATTGGCGCTCTTTCAGACCCCCACCGACACCGACGCTGAAGGCTCGAGCTGGCTGACGTATTGAATCTTCCGCTTCAAAAATATATTAGGCGCGTTTCCAGTGTGCCGGCTCCGAAACTGCACATGGCTGGCTACAGCAATGGACGAAATACTGAAGACATTGATTTTTTTTAGCGAGGCAGTCAGCCACCTGAAGGATCGCATATTGTAATTTATGCTGACCTTGTATCATTTCGTGAAATGGAGCACACCCACGTAGAAGCACTGTGCGATAATCGAGTTACATAAAGTGAAAGAAGAAATATCCTGCGCGAGTGAACAGTGTACAGGCGGACACCAAAACGCAAAAATTTCATAGCATTCCAGGACCTTCACTGGAGGTATGTTGAAGCATCAGCTGCTGATATTGTAGCTCTAGGCGTGTTGAGAATTTTACTGTCTTTTATTTTCCGTGTAATGTTTTTTTTTAATTTTTATGCTTAGTTTTCGTTTTTGTATTTCTATTTTTTTTATTTCCAAAACATCCTCCAACATCCTTACGTTAGACAAAAAGAATTAGGGAGATGCTCGCAGAAAGTTTTCGAAAAGTGGTTAGCGCGCTCGAATCAGGCACGGAGGGTTAGTGGTTCTAGTCTTGGCGTGGATAATATCTTTATTACTAATGTTTATTTTTCGTGAGGACGCGCCAGGGTGACTACACAATATTCACAACTCCTGTCTACGCAACTCATGGGGCAAGAAATTTTTCCGCCTTAAGAACTTTTGAGACTCTGGGTAGAAATGTCCAGCGCTGTGGCATTCGTGCTAAAGGCCCGGCGATCATCGAGCGCCTCGCGCCTTGCGCGTTCGCGAGAGCCACCCGACAGCACGCGCTTCTGCGAACAGATCAGTAGAGAACGAAAGCTAGATCTTTGTCTCCAGTTCCCACTGTTGCAAATGGAGAACGGCAAGGAGAAGAGGCCCAGACGAGCACTCGCTGAAATCACCAATGTAAGTGTGAGCACGACTGCGCAAGGAACGAACGCTGACGTTGGGTCTACGACGCGGTCTGCACCGCGCCAAGGGCAAGGCGCTCTGCCAAACACGGACGACTCACATGCTCCCACAATCCAAGAAGCCCATCTTACAGAGGTTGAGTTGGGGCGCCACGGAACAGACATCGCTGCGGCCGAAGCGAAGAAGCCTGAGGAGCTTGACAGTGAGATCGGTGAGATCGGTGAGGTCATATTCGCTGGCGAAAGCACCGACTTCAGTGGGATGCCTGAGTTGGCGGATTTTGAGCTTAGTAGCCAGGAGGGCTGGCGCGAGGAATCTGAGACTCTTCCTGAAGATGGACCTGTCAACGACCAAATCGCTGAGGTCCCCCTGGACTCACTCTGCAATGAATGAGGACTTCCGCATAAACTGAATGTGGTGAAGCTTTTTTTTTTCTGTGTGTGTGATAAATACATTGTGTTCCATTTGCATTTCTGAAGCATTGTGTGTATTTTCGCATGCAATAAATCAAATGTAAAGAAGGTTATATGCTATCAATTAATTACCACAAGGTATTGACAATGCACTTCTGTTTTGAGTGCAGGTGGGAGCCAAGGTTTCGGCTACTTAATTCTGATGTTTTCTTTACATCGTCTGCGAGCGACCTGATACGAACTAAACCGAGCTTATGGTATGGTCAGCGGTGGCGTACACTCATCCTTCTTGCTTTCCGGAGCGGCTGAGAGCAAACGCGATACCAGACGACTACGTCAGTGCTCCAGTGTGCAGGCCGACCAGTTTACAAGCCGAGCTTCTTCCACTCTTGACCGAGATAGGCAGGTCTAGATATAAATGTCGAAGCTGCCATTTGGCATGCGTATCGCCGCTAGTGAAAGTCTGCGGGGCTCATTTGTTCTCTACGAATGTATTCTCAAGAGCCACAGGTTATAAAATGCGGCAGGTTTTCCTGCTCAGGCAAGATGCGATCGCTATGAGATGTTTGCACCGCCTGATATTGTCCTCTGCGCAAAAACAGTGGACCCAGCAGTACAAAAACGGTACTAATGATAAAAGAGCGAGCTTTCCTTGCAACAGCGTTACTTTGAGGCCAGACAGCCACTAAGCAAGTGTGTGACATGGTGGCAGCATTATAAGAGCCGACTTATTCATATTGTGTTGTCTCTATGCATGCACTGTTAAGGATGGCGACGAGACAGGCGTGAGATATGCCGCTTTCAACCATCGAGACAAGAATTCCCGATCGAAAGAGGTGGAGAGGTCCAGAACGGCGACAGCGTGACTCGACCAAGTGGGGCCATCGGGAAACACAAAGGTTCAAGTGGATCGTGGCGTCTCCCGCATGGGTCAGTACCCTCAAGGCGGCCACACGGTCATCCCCTTCGTCTGGCCGACAGCGCGCGGCGGCCCTTGCGAAGCAGACGTTTGTGCCCAGACCATGAGACGCCGGCGGTCAACGCTTCTCCGATTCGTCTTGCCGACGGCGCGCGGTGGCTCGTTCGACGCAGGTGTGTCGTCCCAGACTATGCGACGCCGGCAGACAGCGAGCTCTTCGTGTGTGTCCTCTACACCGCCACAGCGGCTTCCTCCTTCCTCACCAAGTCTAAACTTTCGAGAGGGCGTGTCGGTGAGAGTGAAAGTGTGGCAATTTGAGTGGCATTAGAGTGATAAGGCCTACTCCCTCGACGACGAGCCCGCCCTTCACCTAGGGGACCTGGGGATTGGTTTGGTTTGGTAAAACTTCATTTCCCACAGTAGGGGTCCTGGAGGACACTCGGCTAGGCGCCAGGTGTAGAGGGCAGCTCCCACGTCGGCACGAGAGCCCGAAGTTCTCCGCCGCCGCGCGGGCTTCCTGGACAGCCCGAAGCTGATCATGTAGTGAAGCACTTTTTAACACTTTGTCCCAACGTTCCTTGTTCTTGGCGTAGGCGTCGCTCAATGCACAACCACACAGCATATGGTTTAAGTCTACACGGTCACTGCACCGTTCACACACATGTTGTCCATTGTTGTCTGGGTCGATGTGTTTTGATGCGCCAGGGGTTGGGGTATGAGTTCGTTTGGAGCAAGCGTAACGTAACTGATTGGCTGTGGGTTAATTTCTTATCCGGGAGGGGAAATGCTCGTCTGCCTAGATAAAAGTGCTTAGTAAGCTCGTTGTACGTGAATAATTGATCTCTGTACTCGATATGTGGAGTAGCAGGGGAAACCGGACGGACGCGTTTTATGAGTTCTCGCGCCGCCTCGTGTGCGATCTCATTGAGATTCCGCAGGCCGCCCCCTAAGCTGCCATGTGTGCCGGGAACCATACGATGGACTGATCGGTGATGTTACTTCCGCCTAAGATCCGTAACGTCGTCTTGTCTATCCCGCCCTTGGCGAAAGCTCGAGTGGCTGCTCTAGAGTCGCCGTATACAGTTGTGAAGTTCGAGTCTTTTAGAGCTAGTGCTATCGCTGCTTGTTCAGCTACCTCTGGCTTCTTGGTGTAAAGTGTGAGTGAGTTGCGCGTACGCCCGTGTCCGTCGACTACTGCTACCGAGTAGGCATGTTTTCCCGGTATGTACGCTGCATCCACGAAAGCTGTCTGGTCGGGAAACTGTGCCGCGTCCGCAGCGAGGGCTTTGGCGCGGGCGAGCCTTCTTCCTTGATTGTGGGTCGGGTGTACGTTCCTTAGAAGGCGGACACTTTGAATGCTTCTCGCACGACTTTAGGTAACTGCAGGACGTTGTCCCTTTCTACTATGGTGTTCAGGCCGAGCTTAAAGAGAATCTCTCTGCCCGCTTTAGTGCTTGATAGGCTTGAAATCTGTGCCGTGTGCTGTGCCTCGATGATTTCGGCAAGGATATTGTGCACTCCTTGCTGTAAGAGTAGTTCAGTGGAGGCATTAGCTGGGAGCCCCAACGCTGTCTTGAAAGCTCGGCGTATGTGTACTTCAAGCCTTCTCTGATGTTCCTTTTTCCAGTTGAGCATTGCAGCCACGTATGTGATGTGACAGAGTACAAAAGCATGAACCATTTGAATAGCGTTGTCCTCGCTCAGTCCCCTGTGCCTATTCATGATGCGCCGAAACATCCGGATCGCGTTTGCAATCTTGATCGTGATGCTCTCAAGCATCGCCCAGTTGGACCCGTTGCTTTGGATGATTAATCCTAGAATTCGTATTTTATCAACCATAGGTATGCGATTTCCATCCCTGTCCTGTAACTCTATGCCTGGTGTGTGGTGTCGGCGCCAGTCGTTGGACCGGCGTCCTGGTCTTGGGGGGTGGTAGATGAGTAGCTCGGATTCTCTAGAAGAGCAGCGATGTCCCATTGGGGCAAGATGGACCTCGGTAACCGTGATGGCTTCTTGCATGCGCGCTTCCAATTCCGCATCGCTGCCACCGGTGCTCCAGATGGTAACATCGTCTGCGTGTATGGTGTGCTCCGCATCAGCAATTTCCCCCAGTGCGCGAGAAAGCTTTGTCATCGCCATGTTAAATAAGAATGGTGAAAGCACTGAGCCTTGTGGTGTTCCCTTATCGCCCAGATTAAAGCTCTCCGAGACGTGTTCGCCTATCTGGAGAGTGGCCGTTCGATCCTGCAGAAACGCCTTGACGTAGTGGTAGAAGCGTGTTCCGAGGTTTTGGTCAGATATGGCTTTGAGAATGGCTTGATGTTGAATTTTGTCAAAAGCTTGCTCCACGTCGAGTACCAGTAGCGCCTTGGTGTCTCGTGTGGGGAAAGGGAACATGGGAACACGGACCCTTTAAAACTATGTGTGTGTGCGGGCATCATCACTTCTTCTCCGGAGTCTTTTCTACTACTAACAATGTAAATAAACCAGGTTTTCGTCTTTCAACTCCTAACTCCTTCGCTCAGCGGCGCTTCTTCCTGAGGTGGAGCGGGCGTCGATGCGGCTGACGATCCGTCCAGCGACACCCTAGTCCCACCTCTAACGTCTGGATGGCAGCAGTTGAATTGGCCATACGACCTGGTGCTGCTTCTGCGGGTGAGTGCTTGGAATTTGCCAGGCTTCAGATTTAGTGCTATTTATTCTTAACTGCTAGGAATTATTGTGGGTTGTTAAGCGAGACGTGTGTGACTATCTCACTTCAACAGTTGGTCAGCAAAGCCAGGACTCCGAGAGGCAACTATGGCGCTAGAAAAATTGCGGAGGTCAGAATTGCTGTTGTGCGAAGAGTTTGGTGTGGAGGTACAAGCTAAAATGACAAAACCGGAAATTTGCTCATTGCTTTTGAAATCCGCCGAGGTAGATACAATTTGCGAGGTGTGGGAACTATTCAAAGCGGATAGGGCAAAAGAGGAGGAGGAAGAAAAGAGACAAAAAGAGGATCAGAAAAGAGAGAATGAGGAACGGAAGAAAGAGGAAGCTGAAGGGAACAGAATATCGTAGCTAGAATTAGCGGCAGAAGCCGAAGAGCGGGAGCTAAAAAGGTTGCAGCTCGCATTTGACGAGAAGCAACCAGAATTTGAACGGTCGAGAGGCGCGACTCCAGAGAAAGCAAGCGAATCGGAAGCGTATCAAACGGGACGAAAAATTCAGATGCAGCCGTACAAAGTGGGCGAAGACCTTGGGTTGTATCTCGTTAATTTTGAAAGGGCGTGTGATAAAAAGGGATACGCTAAGAAGTCATGGCCAGAGAAGCTAATGATGGTGTTGCCCTGTGAGGCGGCTGCCATAGTCGCGAGGCTGGATGCGGACGAGGCCGATGACTACGAGAAAGTGAAGGCTAGCCTGCTCAGAAGGTACCATTTGTCGGCAGAAGAATTCCGTCAGCGGTTCAGAGGCGCCAGTAAGAAATGTGGCGAGAGCTATGCAGACTTTGCATGCAGTTTGAAGGCCAACCTTAAAGAATGTTTGAAGGGCGCGTATGCGTACGAAAGTAAAGATAAGGTTGTGTAGTGTGTAGGCCCAGAGCAATTCTAAAACAGCATCCCCGAATCAGTTAAGCTCTGGATTCAAGACAAGGAGGAAGTGAGAAAAGTAGAGAAAGCCGCAGAGTTGGCGGACAAATACACGGCGCGGAGGAGGTTAGGCTCCGATATAGGCGGGCCTGAAAAGAACAGTTTCGGCATGAGGAAGCGTTTTGTGCCGAAAAACGCACAATATAGAAACCCTAGCCCGTGGAAGGCGCAAAACAGGTCACGGAAAGAACTGAGGGTGGTTCTAGGCAGACCGAAGCGCAGAAATCGCTGACAAGAGTTCGAAACCAGAAAACCGTTTTGTTGTTTCAACTGTCAGGAGACCGGACACATTGCTGCAAGGTGCAAAAAGCCGCGGGTAGCCTTTGCATACGCAGATGACAGTGATGAAAATTTGGAGCTCCTACAGCCATACATTCACGAGCTCAAAGTAAATGGAAACCGTGCAGAGTCCTTGGGGACAGCGGGGCCACAATGGACATTGTTCATCCTTCCTATGATAAAGAGGAAGACTTGACTGGGGAGGTGGCATGGATAGAGCAGGTGCTAAAAGATCAAAGTCTGTGCCTTCCGATGACAAGGGTAGTGATTTTCGGCCCGTTCGGAGAGTTAGTGACAGAAGCCGCTTTCTCGCGCGCGGTTTCATTACAGTGCCTGTGCCTATTTTCGACTAGGTAGAATCAGTTGCTGCATGAACGGGGTCAGAAGCTAGCAGAGGGAACAGTAAAAGCCCTGACGAGATCAAACTCGCGCGAGCTAGCCACCAAGCTTACATACCACCAGGCATCAGAGACGTCTAGCCAGGGGAATGACATTCCCGATAATCAGGAACCAAACGAACCAGTTGCAGTTCGTGCAGACAAGGGGCGACCCGAACCAGAGGTCAAAGAAAGGATAACGAGTGGCCGCATTCAGGAAGAATGCAGTACGGGTTCCGTGTTGCAGCCAACCTCTCCGTGCATGGACCGCCTGCTGCGCGTCGACAAGATTCGTTAAAAGCAGAACAGGAACTGAACCCCAGCCTGTTAAAGTGGCACTTTACAGCTCGTGAAGGCATCGCTAGGCGCAATGTGACAATACATCACAAGGGCGGACTGCTGTATCGGCACTACAAAGACAAAAAGGGTAGAACACTAGACCAGCTGGTTGTCCCTGAAAAGTATCGCTCTGACCTACTGAGTCTTTGCCACGGTAACAGTTGGTCAGGGCACTTAGGCGTGAACAAAACAAAAGAAAGACTGCTTGGAGAATATTACTGGCCAGGCTGTTTCAAGGACGCTGAACGCTACGTTCAATCGTGCGACGCTTGTCAGCGCACAGGAAAGCCAGGTGAGAAATGGAAGGCACCTCAAAACCTAGTTCCGCTGATTTCAGAACCGTTCCGTCAACTGGTCATTGACACAGTGGGACCACTGCCTAGAACCAAGTCAGGATATAAGTACGTCCTCCCTATGATCTGCCCCGCTACAAAGTTTCCGGAAGCGGTACCTCTGAGGGAACTTTGCTCAGCGGAGATAGTCAATGCACTCCTTGGAGTTTCGCCCAAATTGGCTTCGCAGCAGAAATTCAAGCTGACCAGGGGACAGTTCTCACGAGCGCACTGACGACCACGTTTTTGCATAGGTGTGGCGTGAAGTTCATACTTAGTTCGGTCTATCACCCTCAGTCCAATAGCGTAGAAAAGTGGCATTTGGTGTTTAAAAGAGTGCTGCGGGCTACATGCTACGAGAACAAGGATGACTGGGAAAGTTGTCTCCCACCAACGCTTTTCTCCCTGAGAATGGTTCCACATGAAGCCACAGGTTTCACCCCCGCCGAACTAGTGTACCGAAGGGCTCTCCGTTCTGCGCTTAGTTTGCTAAGGGAGATGTGAGAATGGACGGGCAAAAGTCAGCCAGTCGTAGAGTACGTGCTGCAGCTGTTAAATGGTCTCAACACCACGCGAGAACTAGTGGACGAGAACCTGAAAATGGCTCAGGAAACTGCCAAGTTTTACTACGACAAGAACGCTAGACTGAGAAATTTTAAGGTAGGAGATAAGGTGCTCATTCTCAGGCCTTCGCGAAAAAACAAGCTAGAAGTTCATTAAGTCGGACCTGTAGAAGTTGTAGATCGTCTCTCTGAAACCAACTACACTTTGAAGATGCCGGGGAGAGGCCAGCAGATAAAGGTATACCACTGCAATCTAATGAAGCCCTATCTTGAAAGGAGCGGGGTGGCAAACATGGCTATAAACATACCGGAGGAGGTACTAGCCGAAACTCCCGAGTGGAACGGAAATGACAACAAACATTCTAACAGCATAAACGGTCTCGTGGCTCGTTCCGCGAGCACAAATGTTCTAGAGCCAACTCAACTACAGCAACTAAAGCAGCTGCTTTGCTAATCCCAGGACAGTTTTAGTGGCCGGCAAGGAAAGACAGACCTCATCACACAGGAGATAGAACTAACCTCTACCGAGCCAGTAAGATTGAAGGCTTACAGGGTTTCACCTAGACAAAAAGAGATAATTGAGGCCGAGATCAAACACATGTTAGAATTGGGCGTTATAGAACCAGCGGAAAGCGACTACACCTCTGCTTTGATCCTTGTAGAGGCATCGGGAAATGATCCTTGGCCCTGCGTGGATTACCGAAACCTTAACGCCATAATTAAAGACCAGCTGTATCCAATCCCGAATATAGAGAGGATAGAGACCGTAAGCGCTGCCCAGTACATATCCACGCTGGACCTGGTAAGGGGCTATTGGCACGTTCCGCTCTCGGAGAATGCACGCCGATATGCGGCATTCATTTCGCCTGTGGGGCTCTAGTTCTGAGTTTCGGGCTGAAAAATGCGCCATTTAGCTTTTATAAGTTAGTGGACATCGCCCTCAAGGACATGTACGAGTTTGCTGTCCCATATCTCGATGATGTGGCTGTCTTTTCTGACTCCTGGGAAGACCATATTTCCCATTTCAGGAGAGCGCTAAGCCAGTTGCGTAACGCCGGGTTAACCATAAAAGCAGAAAAATGTAATTTTGGTTGCTCGCATGCAGAGGTGGGCATTTGACCTCAAAAACCTCGACCTCACCTCAAACTCAAAAACTATTTGGCGACCTCACTCAACCTCAACCTCATCAATTCAGGTTGAGGTCCCCCAGGCGACCTCACCTCACTTTTCAGGTGACCATTGGCGACCTCACTCAACCTCACCTCAAACTCAAAAAGTGAGGTTGAGGTCGGGTGCTCGACCTCAAAAAAAATCATTAAATTAAACCGCAACTTAAAGCTAATATACATTTCTCGGTAATGCTAGGGTATATAGGCTAGCCAGAATTTTGTCGTATGAAGGCTGTATTTTACTCATAAATTTCATACAACAATTAATATCCAGGATAAAAGCAGAAAAACTCCGGACACTACATGTCCAACTCTGCACTAAAATGGCAATCCTCTCCCCCTCCTCACCTACCCTTTTGTGGTCGGTTTCAATCTAAAGCCTATATGGGTACAACGTTACTACGCATAGGCCCATAATGCAATCAAAGAGTTTAACCCATCTGACCCATAGAGTTTCTTACTCTTACCTAGAGGGAAAGCTGTGCTGCCGTCTATGGGAGTTTACATGGAGTTTCCTGATGGCCAGTTCAGCCACCATAGGCGCTCAAAGCATCATAGGCCGGAGAGCAACCGAGTGCAGAACTACAACTTTTGGCCAAAACTAATGCAAAGATAAACGTTGTTCTACCGTAAATAATGTCCTAATATTGAATATTGTGACTATAAATTGCAAAAAGAGAGAGAAACAGCATGTTGGTGAGATATTTATCTAATATAAGCGATGGCTCTTTCTCCTATTGGCTTAGTTTCGAGTAGCACAAATACCAATATTTCGCACTTAATAAGCAAAGTTTGAAATTAAAAAACGTTGTGAAAATATTTATGGCTGTGCAATCACTTAAGGAAGTTTTTAGTGGCATTTCGGGACTAAAAACCATTTATTGGCGACGTCTGCTTTTGCGCCTTCGTTACTATGGTTTTCGTGGTCTATGTACGCACCTTCAAATGATGATGATGACGAAAAAGAAACATCGCAGTAACGCCACTCCACGTACCCGAGAAAAACCGACTGTCCCGCAACAAGTAGCACACCGGCCCATGATTCTTAGCGCGCCCATGGTGGCTGAAGTGCAGCGCCCTCAGCTTTCCCTCTAGTTAGTGTAAGGAACTCTATGATCTGACCCACGTGAATAAGATTCGTATTAGAAATAAAACAAGCCAGTTCTTACTCTAAACTGAAAAGCCAAATGCTGTTGACCCTAGTGACGACGACAACAATGACGATATGCTCTTTTTCTTTTCTTGCCACATAGCACTAAACAGACAGGGACACAGCTAGACACACGGGACGGGCGCTTTTTTTTATCGCCCGTCCAGTATATCTGGCTGTGTCCCTGCCTGTTTAGCGCTGTCAGGCAAGAAAGCCGACACCAACTCGCCCAAGCTTCCATCCTTGCTCTTTTTCTTAATTCGAAAAAAAATGGATGATTGCCGAGCTTTTTTTTTAATACACTGTACATTGTTTTGCGGCAGAATACAATAGAATAGGAAAAAAAATAGGAATACATTCGTGCCTCGTTAGTACGGACGCTTTGGTTTCCGACCAAAGCTGTCCATAAAGCGAGTCATCCATAATAACGAGTCATGAATAAAAACGAAAAGTATATAATTGAAAAAAAATTATAATTAATGGCTGCTGTTTCAATGAATTTGGGTATATAAACACAGCCGAGATGTCGATGCTACCCTCTTCTCCATAGATCCGTCGATCCGAAACGTCATGTCTGTCCTTAAACCTTGTGAGCCATCCTCTTGAGCAGCTGAAGTCAGTAACGCCTAGACAGAGCGTAGAATATTTCTCAGTAAACATCCCCCTGTTTTACTGAACAAAAATTCCGTAAGTCATCACAGGTAAAACCTATCAAGACGGAGGAGCAGAAGCACTCATAATGTTGCCGAGGCAGCGAGCCTTCTTTTGAAGCATTTCGTCGCTCACGACAGCACCATTCGCGTACACATTCCCGAACCACATTAACAAGGCTGACTCCATTTCTTCGAACTGTGCTTGGCGCTGTCGGACTGTGGCTTTCGCTGCAATGCCGACGTTGAGTCATTTATCGGAGTCCTGTAGTATATATAGATGGTATACCGTCGACCTGGCGAGGCTGAGGCCTAGTTGAACTTCGGTCCGGTCTTTCGTGGCTTGGATTGACTGAGATGGCTTTTGCCGCTTGTATTCACAGATTTCCCGCTTCGCGCCTAAGTTCAGCTCCACTCTTTTGCGTTTAACTCTCGCCATGTCAAAAGTCAGACTAAAGTTGAGGGTTACAGGCTCCTGTTTCTTTGCACTCTTTTTCCCTAGCTAACCTCCCTGACTTTCCGTTCTTCTGATTCTCTTTCTTGCCTTGTACTGTTTCTGTAAGGAAGCGAGGGAGTCAAGTTGGCAGGCTACTATACAGAGGGCTATCAAACAGCCCTTTCCAGTGCCGTTTGTATGTGTTCCTATGAAACAAACACTGCAAGCTGAAGTGCATTTTAGAACGCCGTACGAGGAACTGAGACCTTGTCAAGGCCGCATCGTTGACTCAAGGCGAAGCCGACATGCGGATCGCTGTGTTGCAAAATGTGGTAGTTCGGTAGTGCAACAGTGACGAAAACCAGGAGCATGAGAAGGAAGTTCCTCCAGGACGGAACGCCTGGTCCTGGTTGCGTGCTCGTCACCTTTCTTTTGTCGCTGTACTTCGTGAGTGTGTCTTAACCCTGACCGAAAAGCGTTAACGGCTTCATGAAACACACTTTGTGTTCTGGGATAGAAAAACTTCAGTTCCCACCCCCAATTTTGGCGCTTGTCTTTCTTTTGATAACTTCTTTCTTACGCTTTTACCGGCCTCTCTTCTGGTCACGTTCAGCAGAATTTATTGCGACCACATGTTGCGATTTTCCCGACTGCGGCCTTTAGTTGTGGTGCTGCCGCTGCACCCAGAAATCTCCCGGTTCCCTCCTTTTGGGGTCTTTCTTAGTTAGCTGACCCTCGGTTTGCTGTGTACGATCCCTGCCATCCACCCTCCTTTCCTCCTCCTCCTCCTCAATTGCTTTCCGCTCTTGCCCCCCCTCCCCCCCCCCGCGGCGCACTCGCCGCGGCATCTGGCAATCAAGAAGCAACCAGAAGGGAAAGATGTCTCGTCTTTAGTGTAGTAACAACACAGTTAGAAAACCAGAATAACATGGACCTGCAATCAAGACAGCTAATTTTATGTTGAGCCGGTCTCCTCATCAAAACAAAGTAATAGCCTCCACCTTGATTCGAACCTCCATCCCTCGTAACCCCACCCGAGAGCTTTAACCAACTGCACCCCGCCAGGATTTTTTTTTCCAGCCTGACTGGTTTCCGCTGGTGACACGGTATTTATCTTTGCCTGCCTTTTGGTTGTGTTTTCTGTTGTGCAGCTCAGCAACGGCTGAATGCTTTGTAAATAGTCTGTGTACATAGCCCTTTCTGCACATAACCGCGCGTGATAACGTTACGCGCGGTATAGGAGTAGCGACTCTTAATTCTCCTTCTTGAGAATGATAGTTGTGATGATAATAGGCTTGTCAGCGGCTAATTTCGGGCGAGCGTGTACTCAGCATTGGACAGGATTGTATTGGACTAGATTAGATTGGAGTGGATTCGATTAGACTTGATTGTAGTGATTTGGATTGGACAGGTTTGGATTGAATTGTATGAGTTGGATTGAATTGGATTGGAATTGAATGTGTTTGACTGGAATGTACTGCAGTTGATAGGACTGGATTTGATTAGACTGGATTGGTTTGCATTGAATTATAGTAGACTGGATTGGTTTGGATTACACCCAATTGGATTGGATCAGATTCGATTGAAGAGGAGTAGGCAGCCCAGCGGCAACATAAATGCTTTCGCTACGTATATCCTGGCTTAGCTGAGCTAAGCCACGGCCTTTTTTTTACGTTTCCCGCTGTGGCATTTGCGCTAAAAGGCTGCGCTCGTTGAGCGCCTTGTCCATTCGCGGGATGCACACCACAGCACGTGCTTCTGCGTGCAGCTCAGAGGAGCGCAAGCCAGTTCATAGCCTTTGATTCCTACCGTGAGCAAAATAGAAAGGGAGAGCGTGGAAGCAAGTTCCAGGAAGGCACTTGCGCACATCAGCAAAGTCTACGTCAGACGGAGCCGTCGACACAGGAACCTTGAAGTCAGCTCGATGGCGCGCTTTTCCCAACAGCAAGCACTGCAGGCTGAGCAAACTCAAGCTGACTCACCTGTTCCCATCAACCAAAACGAGGTGCTTGTAGTGGCTAAGTTGGGAGGCCACTAAACAGACGCACCTGCTACCAACTCGAAGAACCCCTTTAACTTCATTGTGAAATTGGTGAGATCGTTCTCGATGATGAAAGCCTGGACTTCAGTGAGATGCCCCAGTTGTAGCCTTTTAGCCTTTTAAAACTGAAATCCAGGAGCGTAGGTGCGAGAGTCAGATTTTCGCCTTGCAGATGAAACTTTTGAAGGCAAAATTGTTTTGATTCGACTGAAATGTTGCGATCAGTGTGGATTTCGCATAGAGTGAACGTAGTGTACCTTTCTTTCATTTTTGTGTCAAATACATTCTGTCGGCTCTGAATCATTGAAGCATTTTTGTGGTTTTTCAAGATTTAAACAATTGTAAACAAACTTCCATGACTCTCCGTTAATCTCAATCGCAAGTCTGGTGGTCAAGTTGCAGCTCACATAACGGCAGAGCTGTAAGAAGATCACCCCGTCAACCTTCCACTACTTTTCCGGAAAAATCACGACCGCTTTCACCTCATCGTTATGGGAAACACTATAACGTGTGAGCAGTGTGGGTGTGTTGAAACTATTGCGCACATACTTTGTGAGTGGCCTCAGTTTGAGCGTGAGCGCACTTTCCTGGCTGCTACACTTCGTCGCTTGTACTCTCGCGCTCTTACTGAAGAAAAGATTCTGGGCCCTTGGATGACTCCTTCATCAGAAAGGAAATCAGTGAAGGCGCTACTTAAGTTTTTAAAAGATTCGGGGCTGAGTTCAAGACTTTAACTGCACAATAGACTCCTTCTCTTCGCACCCTTTCTTTCCTTTTTCTCCCTTTGTTCCCCTCCCCACGTGTAGGGTAGCCTACTGGGCATCGCCTGATTAACCTTCCTGCCTTTCTATTCTATTTCTGTCTCTCTCTCTCTCTCTCAAACACACCTGCTTCTCAGCATGCTTTCCCACTCGCCGCACTGCGGTTGATGACGTCTAACGGTTCTACTTGTGTAATGCAGCCGCGCAACTGCCTGGAGCGATGTTACAGAACTTGATCAGTTCGCATTCAGTTCGAAAAGCTCGCTGTGTTGGGCTGGAAGCAGGCTGTTTTTTTTTTCATTGCGCAAGTTAGCCCTTCGGCATAAGGGTTTAAATATATTAATACAGGCCTGTGGCCCCCAAAGAATGCCAACAGCTCTCGGTGGTGTGAGCCATGTATCCATACCCCAGTGTCAGGCGGTCTGGTAGGGTGGTAAGAGTGGCTTCTAAGGTGTGCCATGTGGGCCACGCGAAGACCAGGACAAGTTGTTGGGAAGTGGTCTATTGTGGCCTGCATAGCAGGGGCTGGACAGAACGGGCAGTTCAGGGAAGCAGTCTGGGTGGTCCGAGAATATTTTACAGCAGGCGTTAAAGCAACACACACGCGGATTCTTCTCAGCATCACCTCCTCACGGAGTTTGATCCACACGGTGGAATTAAAGCACGCGTGGAGCGGCGAAGAAATTCTTTCGCAAGCACTATGCCTCCCCTGAGGACAACTTTAACATCAGCCGAGGATATGTCACTTTCTGGGAACAGGAGGCATCATCAGTTTCTGTGAGACGGAGCGTAGTTTAGGGAGCCCACACCACACTCACAGGGAAAGGAAATGTTTGCACAATATTGCAAATGTCGTTGATGATGTCGAAGATATTAGATATACTCCGTAATGCTCGGACGGCTTTGCTGGATTCTGTAAGATCAAAATGGTCGGGGTGCAGCATATAGGCTGTCTGCTAATATAGACAAACCATCGCGAATGGCAACAAGCTCTGCTACTAGAGAAGGAAGGTGCGTTGCTTCTGTTCTATATGAACATACCTGGCGTATTTCAGGAAGAAATGGACAAATGAGGATAGTATGTAAACTCTCATAGTCAGTGCGTGCTTTTACGTAAACTTGAAGCCCCCTGTAGTGTCTGTGTAATGATCTGGCTTCGCTGCTTGCACCGAATGTTGAACTTGGCGCTTTTCTCGTAGCAGACAGTTGTTTGTCATTTGTGGCCGATTCCGTGGAAGTTCTGAAGGCGTTGCTTCAAGCAGCGTACAAGACGAATAAAAATAATGCGCTAATTCAGACGCTGCAGGAATAGCTTCACGCTTTAGGTAGCGCGCTGCCCGACGCTGCTCGACGAGCTCATCAATGGTGTTCAGCTGGGCCTCCGCTTGAAGAGTGGGATTAATCGATGTCAGGCGAGGGAGGCCAGTGATGGCTTGCATTGCCTCCCTATTGACTGCTTCCTAGCGGTCCCAGTCTCTTAATGTGGGACGTTGAAATTGGGTTTGATAGACAAGCCGAGGCTATAATACAGAACGCAATAACGTTCGAGCCATGTTGCTCGAGCGCCGCCTGTTCTCTGAGCAATGCGCCAAAATAGGTGCAGGGTACTAGTGGCTTTCTGTCGTGCAGATCGAACCCTTGGCGCTGCTGAACCAGAACTGTCCAGTTCGACACCAAGGACTCGCATTGACGAAGTGGCAGGGAGCAGAGGCCTGTTCAATGACAGCTGTAGTGGTGCTTGTAGAAGCCTGTGTACAACCCATCGGTTTGTGATAGACATAAAGTTTGTCTTTTCTGCTGAGAGGACTAGGCCAATTTTCGTGCACCACTCAGATGTCTTGTCAAGAGCAGTCTGAAAGCCTAATTCTTGGCTGCTTAGATCCGTGTGCAGTCACCATACTGTGACGCCGTCTGCATACATCTGATAAGATATGTCCGGAATGATTGCTAGCTATCAGGCCAAAGGTAGGAGCGCCATGTTAAATAGTATATTGGAGCCAGCACGAATCCTCGAGGCACACTCCTCTTTACGCTAAAGTGTCCACACGTTCATTACCAATCCGTATGGAAATAGAAAATTCTTTTAAGAATGATCTTACAAAGTTACATACTCTGGGTGGGAAACGTAGCCAGCGTAGAATGGCTAGAATTGCTGAGTGACTGATATTATCGTAGCCTTTGTGGACGTCCATTGTTAAACTGGTCCGGATTTTGCGGGATCTTCCGCCCAATAGTACCATACTTGAAAGATGTTCCAACCCATTTTGAGTGCCCAAATGAGGTCGAAAGCCAATCTGAGCTGGATGGTTCCATTTGTATCTTTCAAGCCACCATAACAGGCACATAGTTAACATGCGTTCTAGTAACTTGCAAAGTGTGGACGTAAGCGCTATTGGCCGAAGGTTGCTTAACTAAGTGGGAGTATCCCGGGCTTAGAGATTGTCACCACCTGAGCATGTTTCCAAGGGGTCGGGACATCTCCAGAGGTCCTAATTATATTCAAATTGTAAAGCAGCCCCCCCTTCATGGATCACTGCCTTGTCGTGGCGGAGGGGCTTGCGCAACTCGATGAAGTCGTGAGCTCCGCTTTGTAGGGCCACCCAAGATAGACAAGTCACGGCAGAGAGATCTGGCAAAATGTGATTCACTGGAGAAGGTAATGGCAACCCGCTCCAGTATTTCCTGTCAAGAAAACCCTATGGCCAGTCACAATAGCAATAATGATATGGCGCCCGACGATGAGCCCCCCAGTTTCAAAGGCGTCCCACATGTTACTGGGGATGAACAAAGGGCGATTCCTAGTAGCTCCAGGACGAATGAAGCGGCTGGGCTAAAGCCAAAAGGACGTTCAGTTGTGGATGTGTCGGGAAGCGACCGGAAAGTCCGATGTTGCAAGGAGATATATCACATAGCAACATGAAATGTAAGATATATGACGCAAGGTAAACTGGATGTCGTCAAGCAAGAAATGGACAGATTAAACATTGATATCTTAGGTATCAGCGATCTCAAGTGGACCGGAATAGGAGAATTTAATTCCGGTGACCATTATGTCTTTTATTGTGGGCACGAATCCAGGAGAAGGAATGGGGTCGCTCTCATAGAAAACAGAAGAATAGCCAAGCAGTGCTAGGATACAACCCTAAAAACGACCGAAAGATTTCACTTCGAATCCAAAGTCACCCTTTCAACATAACAGTTATCCAAGTCTATGCACCAACCACTACTGCTGAAGAAGCTGACGTTGAGAGATTTTATACTGACCTGGAATGGCTTTTAGACCGCCCTCCATCATCAGACGTCCTTTTTCTAATAGGAGACTGGAATGCTAAGGTGGGAAGTGAAGAAATATCCGGAATTACAGGCAAGTTTGGTCTTGGTGAGCCAAATGAAGCTGGACAGAGGCTAGTAGAGTTTTGTCAAGAAAACAACCTGACCATAGCGAATACTCTTTTTCAACAGCACAAGAGGCACCTGTACACATGGACTTCACCGGATGGTCTGTACAGGAATCAGATCGATTATATTCTTTGCCGGCAGAGATGAAGAAGCGCTATACAAGCAGTAAAAACAAGGCCTGGGGCCGATTGTGGCACCGATCATCAGCTTCTTGTTGCCAAATTTAAGCTTCGATTGAGGAAAACGCAGAAAACTAGAAGGCCTTTCAGGTATGATCTGGATCAAATTCCATCAGAATATCCTGTGGAAGTGAGGAATCGATTTAAAGAAATATATCTAGAAGACAGAGAGTCTGGAGAGATGTGGAGTGAGGTTCGTGATATAATACAAGAAGTTGCTACTAAGGTAGTTCCAAAGCAAAAGAAACGCAAGAAAGCAAACTGGTTATCCGAAGAGGCTTTGCAAATAGCTGAGGAAAGGAGGATGGTAAAAGTTGTGGGGGAAAGAGAAAGATAGAAGGTTCTCAAAGAGGTTTTTCAAAAAATAGCAAGGAGAGATAAGGATGCCTTCCTGAACATACAGTGCCAAGCAGTTGAGGACAACAGCCAATTGAGGAACACAAGAGCTTTGTATAAGACGATCAAAGATATCAAAGGAAGCTTCTGTGCTAAGCTGGGCGTGATAAAGGACAAACGAGGCAGGGATCTCACTCAAGCCTCAGAGATAAAGAAGAGGCGGCAGGAATACACGGAATACCTGTGCAAGAAGGACCCGGATGTGCAAACCCAACCTAAGACGGTTGTGATTACTATCTCGAGCCGGGCATCCTGAAGAGTGAAGTTGAATGGGCCTTAGCCAGCCTTGCTAAGAACAAAGCTAGCGGAATTGATGGCATTCCAGCTGAGTTAGTTCAAAACCTCAACCATGACGCTGTTAACGTTCTGTATATATTATGTCAGAAAATTTGGACAACCCCGCAGTGGCCACATGATTGGAGGGGGTCAGTTTACATCCCCATTCTAAAGAAAGGCAGTGCCAAAGATTGTTCCAATTACCGCACGATCGCGCATATTTCGCATGCTAGCAAGATGACGTTGAAAATGCTCCTAGGTAGGCTGTAGCAGTATGTAGATCGGGAACTTCCGGATGTGCAAGCTGGGTTTCGCAAGGGCCGAGGAACTAGAGACCAGATTGCCAACCTTCGCTGGATCATGGAAAAGGCAAGAGAGTTCCAGAAACCAATCTGCTTCTGCTTTATTGATTTTGCGAAAGGGTTTGACTGCGTAGATTTCAGTAGATTGTGGCAAGCTCTCCAATGGATGGGAGTTCTAGTTCACCTCATCTGTCTCCTCAGGAACCTGTATGAAGGGCTAGATGCCACAGTCAGAACGGGGCATGGTCTTACTGATTGGTGTCCGATTGAGAAAGGAGTGAGACAAGGCTGCATACTGTCGCCCTGCCTATTTAACCTATATGCGGAGTCCATCATGAGGAAGGCCGGTCTGGACGAGTCTTCAGCTGCAGTGAAGATTGCTGGGAAACGTATCAACAACCTTAGATATGCGGATGATACCACTTTAATGGCAGAAATTGAAGTGGAACTCAAGAGACTTCTTATGTTAGCAAGATAGTGAGAGATCGGAAAGCGTGGCGTGATATGGTCCATAGGGTCACGAAGAGTCGGACACGACTGAACGACTGAACTGAACTGAAAGCAGTCACTCTAGAGCTTGTTGATCAATATTTTTAAACACTTCGTATGTCAGGCCACCCGGCCTCGGAGCTTTGCGCGGTTTCGTTTGGTCATAAGCTGCAATAAACTCGGCCATTGTGAAATGTTTTTCATTACCTTCAAGGACCTCTTTGCTTGGAGGTGAGCCCGCTTCTGACGGGAGATTATTCGGGCTGATGAACCGGGGTGGAATGTGGTCGCAATCCGGAAATAAATTCCTGACCACTACTGATGCAAACTGACTTAGAGTCTGTCCAGATGCTAGACAGGCATTGCCTGCGGGGTCCTTTAAACGCGTGCCGATTTTCATGGACCGAGATGTGCGCCATATTGATCGAGTAGTAGACGTTGCGTTTAGAGATGCGCACCAGTCTTGCCATCGCTAAGGAGAAAGACACTTCTCTTGTCGGCGTGCCGCTGCTGTTAGGTTGTGAAGTGTGACTCGGCGTTCAAAAGTTAGTTCTGTAATAAACGCCGAATTCCACCATGCAACGAGCCGCCCATAGCCGAAGAAGGTGCAGATCCGGAGGCAGTCTGTTTTCCTCTACCCAACTGGAATGAGTTGCAGCTTGCAGTGCAGTGCGCAAAGCTTCCTGTGGATCCACAGTTGAGAGCAGCTTGTTGCTTAGTAGCGTTCTGAACAAGTCACACTGTGTGACCAAGCAGCAGCGTCTACAGCGGCTCCTGCAATGTGGATCTAAACTAATCAGTAAAGGATAATGGTCCCTACCCAACAGTCTAGGTATCGACCTCATGAAACAGCACGTGCACGACACCACCATATAAGGTCTTGGAAGCAGGCGACACGCTGTTTATAACCAACTTCCGCTTTGAGTAGAGGGGGAGCCAAGGTCTTTCCTACGGCAAACTGATTCGATATGCACACAGCGCACTGATGTGAAAGATGCGATATCAGACGGCTGCGTCGGAGCCGAGTGGTTTACAAGCAGAAACTAGTAAGCTAGATAAGGATGTCGAAGGTGCTGTTGTTGTGCGTATCGTCGCCAGCGAAAGCTTGATGGCACATTTGCCTCCTAGAAATTTATTCCCAAGAACCACAGGTTATAAAAACGCGGAGGTTTGCCTGCTCAGGCAAGATGCGATTGCTACGAGATGTTTGTGCCGCCTGATATTGTCCTCTGCGTAAAAACAGTGGCCTAGCAACGGTACAAAAACGTGCGAATTCTAAAAGACCAATGTTTCTTTGCAACACTGTTACTTTGAAACCAGGTGGTCCATACGCAAATGTGTGACATATTGACGGCATTATAACAGACAACGTAATCATATTATGTGATCTTGAAAGGGGGCAAATCTTAGCTCGCCTTCGGCGACCCTTGAGTGAGTTATGAATGACGAATGGTGCTTGCGACCATCTCGTTTGTCTTCTACGTGCCTTCTAGAGTAAATATTGTCTGGCTCAAGCCCTCGTCTAGCCAAACGCATGTTTTTGGTTCTGAACTATGGTTAATCGAGGGGTCTACAACACTGCCACGTAGGGCGATACAACCAGCATGCAACCAAGCCTAACTATACGCATTTCCGGAGTTAAAAAGGAATGAAAGGAAAAGAAACCTGAATTTGTCTTCTGCCTCGAAGCGCGAGCAGTGCCTAGCAGTACCTCCTTTTCATGCTGAGGAACAAATAACCCTCGTGTTATAATCATCTCTCCGTCTTCAGCTACAGCTTAACCCAGGTCGCCCATTATATCTTTGGCGTGTTTGGCTCAGTAAATCACAGTGGAGTAATGTTGGCAAACAATAAGTCAACCGTTCTACAGCAACGTTAAGATTGCGCTCTGGCGCCTGCCATCCAAATAATAGCGTACGTTAACCTCTTCCGTGCAGCCATTTTGAATTTTATTTCAGTGAGCGTCACGAATGTCTGATTGGGTTAGTGAATTAGACTGGAATGTCAGCCTCGACGTACGTACACCGCAAAAACTTTGCTACGTCGCAAAGACAAAATAGTGTCATCGTTTTCCATTCAGGAAACTTTGATTCCGTCGCAGTGCTAATTAGCTGTGAATGCTCCGCACTGTACTGTCGGGGAGAGATATTTCCTTTTCATAAGGTAGCAGCTTTTTTTGTGTGCTGTTGTCGTTACTTCTTGTCATTTTTTCGTTCTTTTTCTTCACCCGTATTTACCCGAAGTGGTAGAACAAACGCCGTTGTGGTATTACAATCCCGTGTGTGCCACACGTGTCTCGTCCCAGGTGCAAATACCGTTGCACCACCGCAACCACCGCAAAGTGCAACCATAGCAACATGTGAAAAATTCAGCTTTGCTTAAGCACGTTTGCATCTGCCTTCAAGTCTGTTTCGTTAGAAGAGGCCACTCTGCAACAGAGTGAGGGGAAGAGCAAAGAGAAGATTTTCATAAGAGCCGACTATGATGTATGGGATGAGCCGCTCTTGCTAAATTTATTTAATGCGTGATCTGTTCGTGCAACCGCAATAAAAATGTGAGGCACCTAATAGCCGACCATCCAGCGCTGTTTCAGCTGCCGCGTTGTAATGTTAAAAAATCAAAACTTAACGTGTTTTTACTGCGTTATAAACTTGGAAACATCAGTGTGCAAATTTCGTCAATTTTTATTGCACAGGGTAAGGATTAATTTACTGCACTTAAATGCTGCAATTTGTATCCAATCTGGTCCACTGACTGCAAAATTACATCACTTATGCTTCCTTCACGTGTAATCTTTCTAGATTACAAATGTACAGGTTCCAATGATGAGACTATGCAGTCAGCTCTCTCCGATACATATTATCACTTTAGGTTATGGCTACTTCCGCAGGCTTGTAGAAAAAGATTGTTTTTCCTGCGCAACCTCCGCTCTCCATGCACAGAATGCACGCCTTGTGCGCCGAGGCGTCACCTGTTTGCACAAGCTGCCTAGGAAAGATTAAGTGAAAGTTTACTGACAAAGGATCCTGCAAGGACAGAGAAACGCAACACGGATGCGAATAGGCGACAGACTGAGGATGCCTTGCCTGATGCAGCACCCTGAATACCAGCCTCTTCGTGACATTAGAAATGTGCGACCGACGCGCTCTGCCTGCACCGGCCTACCGCAGACTACCTACACGGGGGGGAATTGGTCTCGATACCTCGAGAAAATCTACGGTAACCGACACGACAGGCAGCAATGAAGAAGGAAAGATGAGCAGATGTTCTGTAGTTCGGTAGTACTCACCACAAATGCTGATTATTGTACTTGCCTGTAGTCTTTTGTACTCTTCCCTTCTAACTGCAGAAAATTCTGATGTTACTACAGAACTTCCTGTTGGCACAACAAGTTAACTGTCAAACACCGTGCAGAAATTCTGTCGTGACAAGAGAGCATTTTCTGTAGATTTTCCGACAGAGAATAGGTAAATTTAATGGGAAGAAAAGTAATAAATTTCGCACGTTTGTGTGAAATGGTTGCATTTTTTTGTATTGCACTCGGGGAGTGCAGGCTGCTGATGGTGAAAGGTAAAACGAGTGTATGGCTCTCTGCCTGCGATGCTGCCCGCGGGATATTCTAAGCCTGCGTAGCCGTGAAGCTTGATGCGAGACTTATTACCGCGAGGGAATTGGATGTTGCCAAAAGTATCATAGCCAGATGGTATATTGCAGCTCAAGGCTTTTACGCTCACTGCGCATCACTCTCGCTGTTTTCGGTTGTAGGCGCCGGTGGCAAGCGCACGAAAAGGACCAGTATTGATTAACTCCAGCTGCATATTCGGAACTATCTGATCACTATCAGTGCCGCCTTAGACTGCTCCAAACCGGGTGTTCTCTAAATCCCGCCATACTGAAACACTTGCACCCGACGTTCACGGGTAAGTGCGAATTCTGCGGGCAGTATGAT